>NW_025537092.1:0-41981 GCF_020615455.1 Coregonus clupeaformis | reverse complement strand
GGGAGAAGGGGGAAAAGAGGAGAGGGGAAGAGGGGAAGAGAGAGGGAAAAGAGTAGAGGGGGAAAGAAGGAGAGAGGGAGAGGAGAGGGGGGAAAGGGGGAGAGAGGGAGAGGAGGAGAGGGGGAGAGGAGGAAAGAGGGAGATGAGAGAGGGGGAGAGGGGTAGAGGGGAGAGGAGATGAGAGTGGGAGAAGTTGAGAGAGGGAGAAGAGGAGAGGGGGAGAGGGAGAGGTGGAGAGAGGGAGAAGAGAGAGAGGGGGAGAGGGGGAAAAGAAAAGAGAGGGGGAGAGAGGGAGAAGAGGAGAGGGGGGAGAGGGGGAGAAGAAAAGACAGGTGGATAAGTAGAGAGAGGGAGAAGGAGAGGGGAGAGGGGGAAAAGAGAAGAGGGAGAGCGGGGAGAGAGGGAGAGTAGGAGAGTGGAGAGGGGGAGAGATGGAGACAAGGAGAGGGGGAGAGGGGAGAAGGGGAGAGGGGGAGAGCGGAAGGGAGGAGAGTGGGAGAGAGGGAGAGGAGGAGATGGGGGGGAAAGAGGGAGAAGAGGAGAGGGGAGATAGGGGAGAGAGGGAGAAGAGGAGATGAGAGGAGGTGAGGGGGAGAGGAGAGGGGGGACAGGGGAGAAATCGGTAGAGGAGAAGAGGGTGGAGAGGAGAGGAGAAGGAGAGGGGGTGAGGAGGAGAGGAGGTGAGGAGGTGAGAGGGGGGAGAGGGGGAGAGGGGGAGAAGAAAAGAGAGGGGGGAGAGGTGGAAAGAGGGAGAAAAGGAGAGGGGGAGAGGGGGAGAAGAAATTAGAGGGGGAAAGTGGGAGAGTGGGAGAGGAGGAGAGGGGGAAGAGGGGGAGAGAGGGAGAGGAGGAATGGGGAACCAGCTGACTGAGAGGGCCCTAGTGGAGCCACTTGGCTGAGAGGACCCTAGTGGAGCCACCTAGGCAAAAGAGAGGAGAAATGAACATAAACATGACCTTTCATGATGTGATGGGGAAGATATGCTTATCGTTG
This sequence comes from Coregonus clupeaformis, assembly GCF_020615455.1. Classification (NCBI taxonomy): domain Eukaryota; kingdom Metazoa; phylum Chordata; class Actinopteri; order Salmoniformes; family Salmonidae; genus Coregonus; species Coregonus clupeaformis. Next base: position 40,988 of record NW_025537092.1, on the reverse strand, counting down.
GTATGACGCAACAACACCCATGTGTACACACATTCCCCTTCCGTGGAAAGGTGAATCTCTCTTTGCAGATGAGTTTATATATAATTTCATAACTTTGCTTTCGTCTGTTTTTGAAATCATTCATTTCATAGGTCAGAGGTCAAGCTGAGCCGTACCAGGAGTGGAAGAGTGGACAAGGTTACTGGTTGTGATGACATCACTGGTGAGAAGTCAGTTATGAAAAGATATTCAGTTGACTGCGTGTTAGTTCTATATCGTGGAGCTCCGCCCCATAGGGGAGCTCTGCTCCTATTGGTTTACCCACTGCCCTAAGGCAGCATCAGCCTGAGACAAAATTATGCACACACCTGCAGCCAATAGGAGTACAGGTGTCCCTATAAGAGGGGATGCCTCCCCTCAATCAGCCTCCCTTTATCTTCAGCGACTGGACTAGACTGAAGAAGCCAAGAAGAGACGAAAAGAAGACTCAGGACGAAGAAAATGCCGTCGATTTCCAGATCATCGACGTCGTCCTACAATGAGCACACCAAGCTTATCCATAGGGTAAGTATTTAACAAAAGCTCTTTTCAGAGCTCAATGTCGCTGTTTCCCTTGGTGGCTGTCGACCCCCGACTAATGTTTCGTGGGTTGAGGGACACAGCACGCCAGGGACGGCCTCATTAATCCCCCCACTATGCGCCAGCTGCGCCCTCCTTTTTTGAAGGAGAGGAAGCAGCGTTGGGCATTTTTAGGGAGGATATTCCTCTTGAGGATGTGCTATCAGTGTTAGCCTCAGCTTCTGAGGCATCATCTGAAGGCGCTGACTCAGGGGATGACAGGGCTATTGGGGAAGAAATGAATATTCTATTGGAACAATTCATTACACTGACCCAGATGTTTAACACCCCTTTTCCCTCAGGAAAGTGTGAAGTCATTTACATCCCTGGATGATGACGCCACACCTCTTCTCTTTTCACATTAGTGGGCTGCTAAACAGCGGGAGATTGCTCCCCCCCATTCCCTCCAACCCGGAAGTGGACATGATGGAGGGCGGTCGTTACTCTTGCTACAGCATGGCGTCAGACGGCGGCCTCCAGCAGCAAGGGAGCGGGCCTCGCCCCCCACCTGCAGCACCAGAGGGGCCGACCATTCCGCCGGCGAGAGAGGTCATTAAAGCGTCATCCTGGCATCACCCGAAGGGCGGCCAGAAGAGACGCCCGTTATGACATGGCGAGGGAGAGAACGAAGACGGCGCAGCGCCTGGTGTGACTGAGCCCACTGTTCCCCGCCAACCTACCGTTGGAGTGTATGGAGGAGAATGTTTTTTGTTGATGTGTAATAAAGAGTTGGCTCTACCTGACTTTGTCAAAAAAAGAGCCCCTTTTTCCATAATACATCCGAAAGCGTTCGACCTTCCTCACTCTCGCTCTCTCTTACCACTCGAGTGCAGCTCAGCCCACCACGGTGCGAGCGCACACATAAGGTAGGTATAAAAAGGATATTAATTTTAAGATGTTACCTTATGAAGACTTCACTTTACAGACTCCTAGGAGTGCTGTAGTGAGTGTCTCACATAGCAGGCTGCAGTCTCAGCCAAATAGTGACAGGATGATGCAACCGCTATTCGGGATGGCGCACTATCTCAGACTAAGGTCTCGGTTAGTGCGATTCAGACCCATGCTGCGTTCACGGAGGGCCCTATTACCACAGTCACAAAGGTGCCCAGTGTATCGGCGCCCCCACTTCTTTCTGAACGCGCCAATGCTCACCACACTGAGTGTAGTTCAGCCCACCAGAGGTGCAGAGCTGAACGTACACAGGAGGTGAAAGGAGGAAAGATACCAAGACGCTGTCTTGGTTTATCTCAAAGAGACCTCACATTACAGACTCCAAGGAGTACTGTAGTGAGTGCCTCTCATAGCAGGCTGAGCAGGCTGCAGTCTCAGTCAGGAGACATGATGACGCAGCCGGTATTTGGGGATGGCGCACTATCGCAGACTACGGTCTCGGTTAGTGCGATTCAGACCCATGCTGCGTTCACGGAGGGCCGGATTACTAAGGTTACGGGAATAACCAACGTATCGGCGCCCCCACCTCTCACAGAACGCGCTAATACTCACCACACTGAGCGTGACTCAACCCACCAGAGGTGCAGAGTTGAACACACACAGAAGGTGAAGGTTAAGAAGGTATCAAGGCGCCGCCTTGTGTTACCTCATAGAGACCTCATATTACAGACTCCTAGGAGTATTGTAGTGAGGGGCTCTAATAGCGAATTTCAGTCATCTACGATGACGCAATCGCTTGCTGGGGATGGTGCCCTGTCGCAGGCTGTGTTCTCGGTCAGTGCAAATCAGACCCGCGCTGCGTTCACGGAGGGCAGGAATTCGACGGTTACGGGTTTAACTGACGTCTCTGCCCCTCCTTCTGGTTCAGAACGAACTAATGTTTCCTCTCCCTTTCATGGGAGGCCCGCCTTGGGCTGTTCCACCACCTCAGTGTTGGGGAACAGTGGCGGCAAGGGCCATAGAGGAATACAGGTCCTTCCTACTGAATGTACCACAGCTTCGCGCTCGGCCGCTTTCTCTGTATTGCTGGCAGTGGCAGCGATGCTGCACCCTCTCACGCTGGCTAGAACAGACGTTGCAGAAGGGTTATGCTCTCCAATTCCATCGGACCCCACCCCCATTCAGGGAAGTGGTGGAGACGGTGATGAAAACGCCCGAAAAAGTGGCCGCTCTGGTTTCAGAGATTACGGAACTTTTGGCGAAGGAGGCGGTCACAGTGGTTCGCAGAGAGCAAAGGAACAAGGGGTTATATTCGCCCCTACTTCCTGGTGCCCAAAAAGACGGGGGGAATGAGGCCAATATTGGATTTACGCATTCTCAACGAGAGCGTAACCAAACGGCCCTTTCGAATGCTAACGACAAAACGTCTGCTGGAATGTGTCCAGAAAGGAGACTTTTGTACGAGCATAGACCTAAAGGACGCGTACTTTCATGTGCCGATACAGCCGCGTCACAGGAAGTTTCTGCGATTCGCCTTTCAAGGGGTGGCGTACGTATACACGAGGATGCCATTTGGGTACGCCCTGGCACCTCGCACGCTTTCCCAAGTGTGTGGAGGCGGCATTGGAACCGTTGCGTTCGTCAGGGAATACGGCTACTAGCCTACCTAGATGACCTACTGGTTCGCCCGTCAGCAGAGCTGGTGATCACTCACACAACACAGACAGTGATTCATCTCACACGTCTGGGGTTCGATGTAATTGGAAAAAAGCGCGCCCTGGCCCAGTCATCAGATTGTCTACCTGGGGATACAGCTAGATACTGTAATGTTGAGGTCTCGAATTTCGGACCCCGAAGGGTAGCCTTGTTGCTAGCCCTGAGGAAGTGTCGTCCGAATCACACGGTGACGGGGCGCTGACGATCGTGTCACTCTTGGGTCTCATGTCGTCAGCCCACTCGGTGGTTCCGCTGGGACTCCTGCACATGCGTAGGATGCAGCGATGGTTCAGCCCAACTAAGACTAGACCCATTGCGTCAACGTCATCGGTTGGTGGTGGTTCCCCCTCTCGCTCAGTGCAGATCTGAACTATTGGAGAAACCCGCGCGTTCTCACGCACGGAGTCCCGATAGGCAAAGTGTCCTCTTACATCCCAGTGTTCACAGATGCGTCTCTGACGGGATGGGGAGGGACATGTCAGACCCAAGCGATAGGAGGTGTGTGGCCTCTTTCGAGTCGCCACGTCAACCTCTTGGAGTTGGAAACGGTTCGACTGGTTTTGACCCACTTCGCGTCTACCCTTCAGGGTCGCGATGTGCTGGTCTGGTCAGACAACCGGACCACAGTAGCCCACATAAATCGCCAGGGAGGAGTCAGGTCTCCTGCTCTCCATCGGGCGGCAGAGGAATTGTGGCTGTGGGCTCACGAGCACCTTCGCTCATTGAGAGCAGCACACATTCCGGGCTACTTGAACGTAGGAGCAGACCTCATGTCAAGAGGGGGTCCTCGAGACGACGAGTGGTGTCTGCATCCGGACATTGTTCTCCAAATTTGGGAACAGTTCGGGAGAGCCGGGGTGGATCTATTCACGTCACGTGTGAACGCGCAATGTCCCCTATGGTTCTCTCTGAGGGAACAGGAAGAACCGCCACTAGGAAGAGACGCCTTTGCGTACCACCCGTGGCCGAGAGTTCTTCTGTATGCATTCCCTCCGCTGTCCTGCATTCTCCCACTGTTAGCCAGGGTGAGGTCAGGAGGGCTGTCAGTGATACTGGTAGCCCCCGATCGCTCAGGGGCTCCTTGTTTTGCGGAGATGAGTCAGATGTTGATTGCGCCACCTTGGCCAATTCCACATCGACGGGACGCGTTGTCTCAGGCGGGGGGCACGATAGAGCAGTTGCCCATAATCGGCCAACCACTGAAGGCCTGGCTGCTGAGAGGGACAGGCTAGAGCGCTGTGGGTTATCTGATGCAGTGATCAGGACCATACAGGGTTCACGCGCCAGTTCCACTTCTAAGATGTATGCCAGTAGATGGAACGTGTTTTCACAATGGTGTGTCACACAAGGTGTAGACCCCATTCAGCTTGTCACGAGGGGTTTGGCAGAGACAATGTCTTTAGCCACCCTCTAGTGAAACGTTTCCTATTAGGAACGCGGTGGCTTAGGCCAACACCTAGAGCCACGCTTCCTCAGTGGGATTTGGCTTTGGTACTCGAAGCGCTATGTAAGTCGCCGTTCGAGCCATTGAATCAAATACTCCTCAAGATGCTGTCTTTGAAGACAGCACTGTTGCTCGCTTTGACTATGGCTAAGCGTGTTAGTGATTTGTGTACTCTTTCGACGAGACCCAATTGCCTGGCCATTAATGGCGATCTGAGCAGAGCGGTGTTATGTCCTAACCCGGCATTTGTGCCGAAGGTTATTAGGAGTTCATATAGATCACAGACCGTGGAGCTGTGGGCTTTTTCTCCCCCTCCTCATAGGGAGAGGAGTGAGGAAAGGCTCCATCGCCTGTGCCCAGTACGCGCCTTGGCGTGTTACGTCGAGCGCACAGCAGCGATTAGGTCATCGCCTCAGCTGTTTGTGTGTCATGGTGCTGCTGCACTAGGTAGACCACTGTCGAAACAGCGTCTGTCTCATTGGCTCTGTGAGGGCATTGAGACAGCTTATGAGGCAGCGGGACGACAATTGCCTCAGGGTATCAGAGCTCACTCCACTCGTGGAGTAGCAGCCTCTACTGCCCTTTTCAGAGGAACAGGGGTAGAGGATATATGTAGAGCGGCGTCATGGTCAACACCGTCTCCATTTATCCGTTTCTATCTCTTGGATATGTCTTCTAACTCTTTGGCTCAGTCTGTGCTCAGCGTGGCTGAAGGGAGACTTTGAGCTAGGAGGAGAGGAATGCAGGACTGTGGAGACAGGGTCTCTATCAGGTCCGCTTCTGATAGAAGGACATATTTTTTGCATGACTCCTGACTGACAGGTTCAGTACAGTAGAGGGCATGTATTGATCTGCCCACCAGTGATTCACTGGAGTGGGGCGGAATGATGGGGGATAATAGTAGTAACTTGGTTACGATACTATTAGACCGGTCATGACAATTTGACGGAATGTGACGTCATCTATCTGCTTGTTCAGATTAGTATGAATCATGTCCTGGGATCTGCCCACTAATCTCTGGGGTTCCATTGAGTGAGTGAGGCGGTCTACCGTGTACACAATGTAGAGTGACACTTTGTGTCATTCCATTAGTGGTCGGTAGTATTGTAACAGGATATTGAGGTACCATCTATCTGCTAGTACAGATTAGTATGGCCTGTATTCTGGTGATCTGCCCACTAGTCATTGGTGTTGCCATTGGACTAGGTGGGGCGGGTTTTTAACCGATGACGCAGTATATTGTGACACTTGTAGGGTGACAGTGGTTACAGTACTGCGGGAATTGGTTGCAGCCATTGCTAGGCCTGACCTTTTCATTTTGGATGGGAAGTGTTGGGCTCGGCAGGGAGTACATTTTGGAGCGCTACGCTCCGCCTTAAACGAAAAGGAGCAGAGCTCCCCTATGGGGCGGAGCTCCACGATATAGAACGATTAGTTACCGGAGTGTAACTCCAGTTCTATGAGTGGAGCGGAGCCCCATAGGACTTAAGGCCCTGCCGACCCTCTCTAGTCTCGCTGAAGATAAATATCTCGGGAGGCTGATTGAGGGGAGGCATCCACTCTTATAGGGACACCTGTACTCCTATTGGCTGCAGGTGTGTGCATAATTTTGTCTCAGGCTGATGCTGCCTTAGGGCAGAGGGTAAACCAATAGGAGCAGAGCTCCCCTATGGGGCGGAGCTCCACTCATAGAACTGGAGTTACACTCCGGTAACTAATCGTTTGTCAGCCCTATCTCTTTTGACATCTCCCTCTCTCTCCTCCTCTTCTCTCTCACTATCCATCTCCCCTCCCCTCCTCCTCTGTCCTGTAGCCTCAGGAAGTTGTTTGGGGGTGTTGAAATACAGCTAAACCTAGGGTATGGCTAAATGGGGTGTGTAGAAATACAACTAAACCTAGGGTATGGCTAAATGGGGTGTGTAGAAATACAGCTAAACCTAGGGTATGGCTAAATGGGGTGTGTAGAAATACAGCTAAATCTAGGGTATGGCTAAATGGGGTGTAGAAATCAGCTAAACCTAGGGTATGGCTAAATGGGGTGTGTAGAAATACAGCTAAACCTAGGGTATGGCTAAATGGGGTGTGTAGAAATACAGCTAAACCTAGGGTATGGCTAAATGGGGTGTGTAGAAATACAACTAAACCTAGGGTATGGCTAAATGGGGTGTGTAGAAATACAACTAAACCTAGGGTATGGCTAAATGTGGTTGTGTAGAAATACAATTAAACCTAGGGTATGGCTAAATGGGGTGTGTAGAAACACAGCTAAACCTAGGGTATGGCTAAATGGGGTGTGTAGAAATACAACTAAACCTAGTGAATGGCTAAATGTTGTGTGTAGAAACACAGCTAAACCTAGTGTATGGCTAAATGGGGTGTGTAGAAATCCCCCCACCAGTTGAAGCTCATTTACTGTACTTAAAACTCTAAAATACTATTTGGAGAACAGCAAAAACTAACAAAATGCCCCCAGACATGAATTATCACTGCAATATGAGGTTTATATTAGGTTTAAAGGTATTTGAAATGGAGTGTAAAATGTACTACACAATCAGTTAGGAAAGCAAAGGCTAGCTTTTTCAAACGGAAATGTGCATCCTCTAGCACTAACTCCAAAAGGTTTTGGGACACTGTAAAGTCCATGGAGAATAAGAGCTCCTCCTCCCAGCTGCCCACTGCACTGAGGCTAGGAAACACTGTTACCACCGATAAATCTACGATAATCGAGAATTTCAATAAGCATTTTGCTACGGCTGGCCATGCTTTCCACCTGACTACCCCTATCCCGGCGACAAGCTCTGCACCCTCCGCTGCAACTTGCCCATGCCCCCCGGCGGGTCTGACTTAGAATATGTGGACAACTACAAATACCTTGGTGTCTGGTTAGACGGTAAACTCTCCTTCCAGACTCACATTAAGCATCTCCAATCCAAAGTTAAATCTAGAATCTGCTTCCTATTTCGCAACAAAGCTCATGCTGCCAAACATGCCCTCGTAAAACTGACTATCCTACCGATCCTTGACTTCGGCGATGTCATTTACAAAATAGCCTCCAACACTCTACTCAGCAAATTGGATGTAGTCTTTCACAGTGCCATCCGTTTTGTCACCAAAGCCCCATATACTACCCACCATTGTGACCTGTTCGCTCTCGTTGGCTGGCCCTCACTACATATTCGTCGCCAAACCCAATGGCTCCAGGTCATCTATAAATCACTGCTAGGCAAATCCCCGCCTTATCGTACCTCTTTGGTCAACATAGCAACACCAACCCGTAGTCTGCGCTCCAGCAAGTATATCTCACTGGTCATGCCCAAAGCCAACACCTCCTTTGGCCGCCAGTCTTTCCAGTTCTCTGCTGCCAATAACTGGAACGAACTGCAAAAATCTCTGAAGCTGTAGACTCTTATCTCCCTCACTAACTTTAAGCATCAGTTGTCAGAGCAGCTTACTGATCACTGCACCTGTACACAGACCAATCTGTAATTAGCCCACCCAACTACCTCATCCCCATATTGTTATTTATTTTGCTCATTTGCACCCCAGTATCTCTATTTGCATATCATCTTCTGCACATCTATTTATCCAGTGTTAATACTAAATTGTAATTATTTTGCACTATGGCCTATTTATTGCCTTACCTCCATAACTTACTACATTTGCACACACTATATATAGCTTTTCTATTTTCTATTGTGTTATTGACTGTACGTTTTGTTTACCCCATATGTAACTCTGTGTTGTTGTTGTTTTTATCGCACTGCTTTGCTTTATCTTGGCCAGGTCGCAGTTGTAAATGAGAACTTGTTCTCAACTGGCCTACCTGGTTAAATAATGGTAATATATATATATATATATACATATAAACAAACTCAACCTCATCACACTACTCAACCTCCCCATTGACTCATTTAGCCTACTTGTGGAACAGTGCATACAGTGCAATGAAATAGATGCATAATACACGATTCAAAGGCTGACTTCAAATACTGACATCAATGTGAAAGTAACTGGAGCATAAAACAGCTGACTGTGAATGCAAACTATCCCAGATAAATCCTACACATGCATTGAAATGAAAGGCATACATCAAAGGAATTACTTTGGCCTTCAATCAACAATGATGTATAAAGACAAACAAACTCAACCAAAGAATGAAGAAAATCATGAAATACAAAATGAAAATCTACACATTAAAGGAGAAAACCACACAAAGCCACTCATCACTTTCATTTACAGTGTTAAATTACACTAATATGTGAAAACAATTTTTGTAAACAAATGTTTCATTTTGACGTTATAATAAGGTTGGTAGCAACATGGAAACTCGTTGTGGAAATCTGTTGCAGCTCAAGTAGACTACAAAATCCACAATGCAATGCTCTCTCTATGGGCTGGTTACACACAATAATACAAAGACAATATCAGCATGTGAAGTAGCTAGCTAGCTGTAAAATCGCCTAAACAAACTGCACAATCAATTTAGGAGTCTACAATCTCCTGCAGATCGATGTCGCTCACAGAGTGGAGTCTAACATTCGTAACAGCAGATATACTTGGAGGAGATGGGAAACGTTGCCCATACTAGGTCAATGGGCTGCGCGGTGCATTCTGGGTGATTCTGGTACAAGGAGAGCTCTCCTTCAAGAAGTGAATGGGAGTCTATTGGGCGCTAGCTCAAACACCTAATATTAGCACGAATTTCGTCAACAAGAAGTGCAACATACATCTTTTTGCGAGATGTGAAATAATGAACTTGCTATCTGTAGTATCGTATAGCTTTGGAATCGTGTTATTATGTACTTTCGAGGAATAGAGGCACGTTTCTCGACATATAGACTGACTTTGAGAAGGAATTGCCTGACGATTAGCTTAGCAACCGCGTGACGCAGTATGACAACGTCAACGCGATTGGTCGACAGTCTGCTGGGTGGGACATTATACATTCTTCATTGGATTCTATCTCTTTTCTATAATATCTGTGGAACTGCACCATGCAATGCACCCTGGACTAAAGAGGCAGACAAATAGGAAAAATGTGCTAGACCCTCTGTTAAATTACAAATTTCAATCGGTAGGAATATCGCAGAAATATGATCAATGGCTCATTCGAGAGAAGACATCCTCAAGCGTTATGACATCGGCCAGTATTGAAATCTGACATGCATAATAAACGTTTTTTGCGATCTAAAAGTCGTATTCCTATTAACTTCCTATTAATTTCCAGATTCACTTCCAGAGTAACTTCCAGATTAATTTCCAGATCCCCTCCTCTCTCTCCCCACTCCCTCCTCTCTCTCCCCTCCCCTCCTCTCTCCCAATTCCCTCCTCTCTCTCCCCCTCCCTCCTCTCTCTCCCCACTCCCTCCTCTCTCTTACCTCCTCTCTCTCTCTCACTACTCCTCTCCCTACTCCTCTCTCTCACTCTTCTCTTCTCTCTCTCTCTCTCTCTCTCTCTCTCTCTCTCTCTCTCTCTCTCTCTCTCTCTCTCTCTCTCTCTCTCTCTCTCTCTCTCTCTCTCTCTCTAGTTCTCTCTCTCTTCCTGACATATAGCATCAGGCATGTTGATCTTGACTCAGGTCACAGACCTCTATCATTGGACCAGACCTGAGTCTGTGACCTGATCACTCACACAACAGAGGACAGAACAGAAAAAGGTCTGATAAACTACAGTTCCTCACAATAAAATGACAGCTCTTAAGATTGTTTAAAAAGAAAGAGCAGCTCTATACGACATTCAAACTAATTGTTTTGAGCTGATAGTAACTCCAGGTCCAATTCATTAAGACAGGCCTTTGAAGGCGTTACAAAAGTCCCTAGTTGTGGATCTCATCAAGAGTTAGTCCAAAGTGTCCCCCCTCCTGCTCTAACAGATGACCAATATAAAATATATAATATATACTCTCTTTCATTTACATAGAGACATGTACAATCAATCATTGACACACTGAATATACAACAGTCAGATTGCTGTCACCATCACAACTTAACTGACATTATTGCCTGTCCCCAGATGGACAATTATGCTATAGTAAAGTACATTTACAGGTGATCACATAATTGTTCTGCTTTGAGACAGATTTTTACTGTCTGCTTCCAGTTGGATGTTCATTTACTAGCCCTGCAAATGATCATATATCTTACAATATCAAATCATATCTCAGTAACTGTCAGAAGTGTATATCAGTATAACAGCATCCTACCTGTGCTCCAGAACAAGATCATCAATATCACTGCAGGTATCATATCTGTCTCTAACTGGGCTCCACTGAGCTATACAAGTCTGCTGTCATGAAGAGTGGACTGAAGAGTGGACAATTCTGCTAGGCTATATGACTTATATCTCATTAGTTCATTACTTCAATGATGTGAGATAAACTTCGTAGCAACTTATCTTAGATCACTGGTTGAACTCAGCTCTGTTTTGAAAAACCCCACAGGAAACTGCTGACAGAGCAGCAAAGTTTCACGTAGTGTGTCCTATAATATCACCTCTAACTTTCTACTGCTTGAGAGGGGAGGGGGGGGAGAGGAGGAGGAGAGGAGAGGATGAGAAGAGGAAAGGGGAGGAGAGGAGAGGGAGGAGAAGAGGAGAGGGGAGAATAGGAGAGGAGAGGGGGGAGAAGAGGAGAGGAGGAGAAAGAGGAGAGGGGAGAAGAGGAGAGGAGAGGGAGGAGAGGAGAGGGGGAGAAGAGGAGAGGGGGATGAGGGGGTGAGGTTCGTCTTCCACCATTCCACCCATGTCTCATGTTAGAGCAGGAGAAGGGGGGATGTGGTGTAGAAGCTAGAGGTCTGTTACCCAAGTCAACTCAACAGGTCTGATGCTATATGTCAGGGTCAGGCTGGGCTGGGCCAAGAGTGGAAAAGGTTACTGGTTATGATGACATCACTGGTGAGATGTCAGTGATAATAATATATTATCTCTCTCTCCCATCTCTCGCTCTCCTCCCTCTCTCCTCCCTTTCCCTCTCCCTCTCTATGTCTCCCCCATTACTCTCTTCCTCCTCCCTCCCTCCCTCCCTCTCTCTCTCCCTCCCCTCCTCAGATATATATTATATATTGTAAGGGAGAAGAAGAGGGGGAGAGGGGGGTGAAGAGGAGAGGAGAGTGGGGAGAGGAGGAGAGAGGAAGAGGAGGAGAGAGGAAGAGGATGAGAGAAGGAGAGGAGGTTGAGAGAGGAGAGGAGGAGAAGGGGAGAGGAACAGAGAGAAAGAAGAGCAGAGAGGGAGAAGGGAGAGGGGGAGAGGAGGTAGGAGAGGAGAGGGGGAGAGAGGGAGAAGATCAGAGTGTGGAGAGGGGAGAGAGGGAGAAGATGAGAGGGTGGAGAGGGGAGAGAGGGAGAAGAGGAGTGGGGGGAGAGGGGGAGAGAGGAAGAGGAGGAGAGGGGGGAGAGGAGGAGAGAGGGAGAGGAGGAGAGGGGGAGAGATGGAGAGGAGGTGAGGGGGAGAGGGTGGAGAGGGAGAGGAGAGGAAAGGGGGGAGAAGTGGAGAGAGGGAGAGAGGGAGAAGAGGAGAGGGGGAGAGGAAGAAGAGGAGAAGGAGAGGAGCAGAGAGGGAGAAGAGCAGACAGTAGAGAGAGGAGAGGAGAGGAGAGGGGAGAGGGGGAGAGAGGGAGAGGAGGAGAAGGTGGAGCGGGGGAGAGAGGGAGAAGAGGAGAGGGGGGAGGGGAGAGTGAGAGGAGAAGTGAGAGAGGGATAGAGGGAGAAGAGGAGAGGCTGGAGAGGTGAAGAGAGGGGAGAAGAGGAGAGGGGGAGAGAGGGGAGGGAGGTCAACTCATCAGGCCTGATGTTATATGTCAGGCTCAGGCTGGGCTGTGCCAAGAGTGGAATAGGTTACTGGTTATGATGACATCACTGGTGAGATGTCAGTGATAATAATATATTCTTTCTCTCTCCCATCTCTCGCTCTCCTCCCTCTCTCCTCCCTTTCCCTCCCCCTCTCTATGTCTCCCCCATTACTCTCTTCTCCCTCCTCCCTCCTCCCTCTCCCTCCCTCCCTCCTCCCCTCCTCAATGTATATTATATAATGTAAGGGGAAAGAGACGAAGAGGGGAGAGGGGGTAGAGGAGAAAGAGGAGAAGAGGAGAGGGGGAGAGGAGGAGAGAGGGAGAAGAGGAGAGGGGGGGAGAGGAGGAGAGATGGAGAAGAGGTGAGGGAGAGGAGGAGAGAGGGAGAAAAAGAGGGGGTAGAGGAGGAGAGGGAAGAAGAAGAAAGGTGGGGAGAGGGGAGAGGGGGTACCGTTCGTCTCCCACCGTTCCACCATGGGACTATACCTTCTGTTATCAAGAGGGAGTTTCCACCATAGTTCTTATACCAGTCATTTCAGTTTAGGGAAGTGAACAAGTGCACACTTTAAGAGAAAGGAGACATAATTGGGACAATGCATCGTTCTAGACTGCAGTCATCGTCTGTGACACCAGACTATCACCTAGTGGCCATAAGAGGATCTGTCCTATCAGTATGTTTTTACTGCTGTCTCAAAACAACACATGACCTGCATACATGATATGATTCATGTGTGAGTACTAAAAGCATATGAATATAGTATATTATATTTTAGTATATTTATTATATATGTGGGTCTGATAAGTAAACACTCTTAATGTTTGCTGTTTTATCACTAAGAAGAACATTGGGCACTATGTAACCAAACACATGTGGAACCTCATGATATGAGAGATAAGGAGTGTTTAAAAAGGTGAGTCCTGAACCCTGTAGACTACTACACTACTTCTGAAGAAGACCAGACTCATTTCAGAATGAAGACTGCTATTGTTCTGACGGTGTTGCTGTTGGGTCATGGCTAGAAAGGATCCAGCTTTTGTCAGATTAACGTCAGATTTGACTTTTCGTAGCAGGTTAGGAGAATTTGTGCAGCAGTTTAGGAGAATTAACGTAGCAGGTTAGGAGAATTAGGTTAAAGTTAGGAAAAGGGTTAGGATTAGCTAAAATGCCTCAACAAAAATATACTTTTGACATTAATTTGACAAAATCTGGATCCCTAATTGCCATGTGGTCCTCTGTAGCTCAATTGGTAGAGAGCATGGCGCTTTTAATGCCAGGGTAGTGAGTGTTTTGAGTTTTGAGTATCTGAGATGTAGTTTCATCATACGTGTGTTAACAATTGGGGAAAATGTAATGGTTAATACACTTAACCGTTTGGTAAAGCTATATATTTTAAACTGGTTTGTCGACTATATATGGATTTAGAGAACTACAGAAATTAAATCTGTTTGTAAAGTATAAACATTTAAATTACATGTATGATACATGATGAACATACATAATGACTACTCATTATTACTAATTGATTTCACATAGTGGGAACCACAATTAGTCACCATATAAAAGGGGGTGTGAACACTTCCAGTGTCTTTCAATATGGAGCAGGATAGACAGCAAGGGAGAGGAAGACACCAAAGAGCTGGTGGAGAAGAGCCCCATCAGAGAGGAGGACAAGGGGCCCGTCAGAGAGGTGGACATGGGCCCCATCAGAGAAGAGGACAAGGGCCCCATCAGAGAGGAGGACAAGGGGCCCGTCAGAGAGGTGGACAAGAGCCCCATCAGAGAGGAGGACAAGGGGCCCGTCAGAGAGGTGGACATGGGCTCCGTCAGAGAGGTGGACATGGGCCCCGTCAGAGAGGAGGACATGGGACCCGTCATAGAGGAGGACATGGGCCCCATCAGAGAAGAGGACAAGGGCCCCATCAGAGAGGAGGACAAGGGGCCCGTCAGAGTGGACATGGGCCCGTCAGAGAGGAGGACATGGGCCCGTCAGAGAGGAGGACATGGGCCCCGTCAGAGAGGAGGACATGGGCCCCATCAGAGAGGAGGACATGGGGCCCATCAGAGAGGAGGACATGGGCCCCATCAGAGAGGTGGACAAGAAGCCCCGTCAGAGAGGAGGACAAGGGGCCCGTCAGAGAGGTGGACATGGGCCCTGTCAGAGAGGAGGACAAGGGCCCCGTCAGAGAGGAGGACAAGGGGCCCGTCAGAGAGGTGGACATGGGCCCCGTCAGAGAGGAGGACATGGGCCCCATCAGAGAGGAGGACATGGGCCCCGTCAGAGAGGGAGGACATGGGACCCGTCAGAGAGGTGGACATGGGCCCCGTCAGAGAAGAGGACATGGGCCCCGTCAAGAGAGGAGACAAGGGGCCCGTCAGAGAGGTGGACATGGGCCCCATCAGAGAGGGAGGACAAGGGGCCCCGTCAGAGAGGAGGACAAGGGGCTCATCAGAGAGGTGGACATGGGCCCTGTCAGAGAGGTGGACAAGGGCCCCGTCAGAGAGGAGGACAAGGGGCCCGTCAGAGAGGAGGACATGGGGCCCGTCAGAGAGGAGGACATGGGCCCCATCAGAGAGGAGGACAAGGGGCCCGTCAGAGAGGAGGACATGGGCCCCGTCAGAGAGGAGGACATGGGCCCCGTCAGAGAGGAGGACAAGGGGCCCGTCAGAGAGGAGGACAAGGGCCCGTCAGAGAGGTGGGCATGTGCCCCGTCCAGAGAGGAGAGACATGGGCCCGTCAGAGAGGAGGACATGGGGCCCGTCAGAGAGGTGGACATGGGCCCGTCGAGAGGTGGACAATGGGCCCCTTAGAGAGGAGGACAAGGGGCCCGTCAGAGAGGAGGACATGGGCCCCGTCAGAGAGATGAGGACATGGGCCCCGTCAGAGAGGAGGACATGGGCCCCGTCAGAGAGGAGGACATGGGCCCCGTCCAGAGAGGAGGACAAGGGGGCCCCACAAGAGGAGGACAAGGGGCCCACAAGAGAGGTGGGCATGTGCCCCGTCAGAGAGGAGGACATGGGCCCCATCAGAGAGGAGGACATGGGCCCCGTCAGAGAGGTGGACATGGGCCCCGTCAGAGAGGAGGACATGGGCCCCGTCAGAGAGGAGGACAAGGGGCCCGGTCAGAGAGGAGGACATGGGCCCCATCAGAGAGGAGGACATGGGTCCCGTCAGAGAGGGTGGACATGGGCCCCATCAGAGAGGAGGACAAGGGGCCCGTCAGAGAGGAGGACAAGGGGCCCGTCAGAGAGGTGGACATGGGCCCCGTCAGAGAGAGAGGACATGGGGCCCCGTCAGAGAGGAGGACATGGGCCCCATGAGAGAGAAGGACAAAGGGCCCGTCAGAGATGTGGACATGGGCCCCGTCAGAGAGTGTCTGGGTAATGGTGTAACTGGCCCCAGATTCTCCCAGAGTGTTTGGGTCATGGTGTAACTGGATGAGATTCTCCCAGAGTGTCTCAGGTCATGGTGTAACTGGCTGAGACTCTCCCAGAGTGTCTGGGTCATGGTGTAACTGGCTGAGATTCTCCCAGAGTGTCTGGGGTCATGGTGTAACTGACTGAGATTCTCCCAGAGTGTCTGGGTCATGGTGTAACTGGCTGAGATTCTCCCAGAGTGTCTGGGTAATGGTGTAACTGGCTGAGATTCTCCCAGAGTGTCTGGGTCATGGTGTAACTGGCTGAGATTCTCCCAGAGTGTCTGGGTCATGGTGTAACTGGCTGAGATTCTCCCAGAGTGTCTGGGTAATGGTGTAACTGGCTGACAGGATGATGGAGTACTGTACATGTAGGCCTGATGTGTAATATTGTTCTCTGGCCAACAGAGATAAATATTTCATTTTTCATCTTTCATACTCCCACCAATCTGCAGTGAAGACTGTTCAGGTAAAGTTTCCCCGAGGTACAGATCTAGGATCAGCTTCTCCTCCCCCAATCCTAACCTTATCCATTAGTGGGGGAAATGCAAAACTAACCCAAGATCAGCCTGTAGGGAAAACTTCACCCTATATTCAATGGTACCCTGTTCCCTATATAGAGCACTCACTACTATTGACCAGGGCCCACAGGGCTCTACACTATACAGCTAAATGCTAATAGGACACTATACAGCTAAATGCTAATAGGACACTATACAGCTAAATGCTAATAGGACACTATACAGCTAAATGCTAATAGGACACTATACAGCTAAATGCTACTAGGACACTATACAGCTAAATGCTAATAGGACACTATACAGCTAAATGCTAATAGGACACTATACAGCTAAATGCTAATAGGACACTATACAGCTAAATGCTAATAGGACACTATACAGCTAAATGCTAATAGGACACTATACAGCTAAATGCTAATAGGACACTATACAGCTAAATGCTAATAGGACACTATACAGCTAAATGCTAATAGGACACTATACAGCTAAATGCTAATAGGACACTATACAGCTAAATGCTAATAGGACACTATACAGCTAAATGCTAATAGGACACTATACAGCTAAATGCTAATAGGACACTATACAGCTAAATGCTAATAGGACACTATACAGCTAAATGCTAATAGGACACTATACAGCTAAATGCTAATAGGACACTATACAGCTAAATGCTAATAGGACACTATACAGCTAAATGCTAATAGGACACTATACAGCTAAATGCTAATAGGACACTATACAGCTAAATGCTAATAGGACACTATACAGCTAAATGCTAATATATTATATTATATAATATTATATAATATTCCCTATATAGTCAATCAATCAATCAATCAATTTTATTTTATATAGCCCTTCTTACATCAGCTAATATCTCGAAGTGCTGTACAGAAACCCAGCCTAAAACCCCAAACAGCTAGTAATGCAGGTGTAAAGCACGGTGGCTAGGGAAAAACTCCCTAGGAAAGGCAAAACCTAGGGAAGAAACCTAGAGAGGAACCAGGCTATGAGGGTGGCCAGTCCTCTTCTGGCTGTGCCGGGTGGAGATTATAACAGAACCATGCCAAGATGTTCAAAAATGTTCATAAGTGACAAGCATGGTCAAATAATAATCAGGAATAAATCTCAGTTGGCTTTTCATAGCCGATCATTAGAGTTTAAAACAGCAGGTCTGGGACAGGTAGGGGTTCCATAACCGCAGGCAGAACAGTTTAAACTGGAATAGCAGCAAGGCCAGGCGGACTGGGGACAGCAAGGAGTCACCACGGCCGGTAGTCCCGACGTATGGTCCTAGGGCTCAGGTCTCTCAGTTGGCTTTTCATAGCCGATCATTTAGAGTTGAAAACAGCAGGTCTGGGACAGGTAGGGGTTTCGTAGCCGCAGGCAGAACAGTTGAAACTGGAATAGCAGCAAGGCCAGGCGGACTGGGGACAGCAAGGTGTCATCATGCCCGGTAGTCCTGACGTATGGTCCTAGGGCTCAGGTTCTCAGAGAGAAAGAGAACGAGAGAATTAGAGAGAGCATACTTAAATTCACACAGGACACTGGATAAGACAGGAGAAGTACTCCAGGTATAACCAACTAACCCCAGCCCCCCGACACACAAACTACTGCAGCATAAATACTGGAGGCTGAGACAGGAGCGGTCCGGAGACACTGTGGCCCCATCCGAAGAAACCACGGACAGGGCCAAACAGGAAGGATATAACCCCACCCACTCCGCCAAAGCACAGCCCGCACCACTAGAGGGATATCCCCAACCACCAACTTACAATCCTGAGACAAGGGCCGAGTATAGCCCCAGAGGTCTCCACCACAGCACAAACCAAGGGGGCGCCAACCCAGACAGGAAGATCACGTCAGTAACTCAACCCACTCAAGTGACTGCACCCCCAGGGAACGGCATGAAAGAGCACCAGCAGGCCAGTGACTCAGCCCCTGCAACAGGGTTAGAGGCAGAGAACCCCAGTGGAGAGGGGAACCGGCCCGGCAGAGACAGCAAGGGCTGTTCGTTGCTCCAGCCCTTTCCGTTCACCTTCACACTCCTGGGCCAGACTACACTCAATCATATGACCTACTGAAGAGATAAGTCTTCAGTAAAGACTTAAAGGTTGAGACCGAGTCTGCGTCTCTACATGGGTAGGCAGACTGTTCCATAAAAATGGAGATCTATAGAGAAAGCCCTGCCTCCTCTGTTTGCTAAGAAATTCTAGGGACAATTAGGAGGCCTGCGTCTTGTGACCGTAGCGTACGTATTGGTATATGCGGCAGGACCAACTCGGAAAGATAGGTAGGAGCAAGCCCATGTAACGCTTTATAGGTTAACAGTAAAACCTTGAAATCAGCCCTTGCCTTAACAGGAAGCCAGTGTAGGGGAAGCTAGCACTGGAGTAATATGATCAAATTTCTTGGTTCTAGTCAGGATTCTAGCAGCCGTATTTAGCACTAACTGAAGTTTATTTAGTGCTTTATCCGATAGCCGGAAAATAGAGCATTGCAGTAGTCTAACCTAGAAGTAACAAATGCATGGATTAATTTTTCTGCATCATTTTTGGACAGAAAATTTCTGATTTTTGCAATGTTACGTAGATGGAAAAAAGCTGTCCTTGAAACAGTCTTGATATGTTCGTCAAAAGAGAGATCAGGGTCAAGAGTAACGCCTAGGTCCTTCACAGTTTTATTTGAGACGACTTTACAACCATCAAGATGAATTGTCAGATTTAACAGAAGATCTCTCTTGTTTCTTGGGACCTAGAACAAGCATCTCTGTTTTGTCCGAGTTTAAAAGTAAAAAGTTTTCAGCCATCCACTTCCTTATGTCTGAAACACAGGCTTCTAGCGAGGGCAATTTTTGGGGCTTCACCATGCTTCATTGAAATGTACAGCTGTGTGTCATCCGCATAGCAGTGAAAGTTAACATTATGTTTTCGAATAACATCCCCAAGAGGTAAAATATATAGTGAAAACAATAGTGGTCCTAAAACGGAACCTTGAGGAACACCGAAATGTACAGTTGATTTGTCGGAGGACAGACCATTCACAGAGACAAACTGATATCTTTCCGACAGGTAGGATCTAAACCAGGCCAGAACTTGTCCGTGTAGACCAATTTGGGTTTCCAGTCTCTCCAAAGAGAATGTGGTGATCGATGGTGTCAAAGGCAGCACTAAGGTCTAGTAGCACGAGGACAGATGCAGAGCCTCGGTCTGACGCCATTAAAAGGTCATTTACCACCTTCACAAGTGCAGTCTCAGTGCTATGATGGGGTCTAAAACCAGACTGAAGCATTTCGTATACATTGTTTGTCTTCAGAAAGGCAGTGAGGTTGCTGCGCAACAGCTTTTTCTAAAATTTTTTGAGAGGAATGGAAGATTCGATATGAGGCCGATAGTTTTTTTATATTTTCCGGGTCAAGGTTTGGCTTTTTCAAGAGAGGCTTTATCACTGCCACTTTTAGTGAGTTTGGTACACATCCGGTGGATAGAGAGCTGTTTATTATGTTCAACATAGGAGGGCCAAGCACAGGAAGCAGCTCCTTCAGCAGTTTAGTAGGAATAGGATCCAGTATGCAGCTTGAAGGTTTAGAGGCCATGATTATTTTCATCATTGTGTCAAGAGATATAGTACTAAAATAGTATATAGTGCACTCACTACTATTGACCAGGGCCCACGGGGCTATACACTATACAGCTAAATGCTAATAGGTCACTATACAGCTAAATGCTAATAGGACACTATACAGCTAAATGCTAATAGGTCACTATACAGCTAAATGCTAATAGGTCACTATACAGCTAAATGCTAATAGGACACTATACAGCTAAATGCCAATAGGTCACTATACAGCTAAATGCTAATAGGTCACTATACAGCTAAATGCTAATAGGACACTATACAGCTAAATGCTAATAGGTCACTATACAGCTAAATGCTAATAGGTCACTATACAGCTAAATGCTAATAGGACACTATACAGCTAAATGCTAATAGGTCACTATACAGCTAAATGCTAATAGGACACTATACAGCTAAATGGAGGAACTAATGACATTGGTATAATTGAACATTTATGTCCCACAACATTTAATCTGTCTTTGTTTTAAGAATTTTAAAACAAAACTTGCTTTTGAAACGACAATCAAAAGGTGTTTGTGTGTGTGTGTGTGTGTGTGTGTTTGTGTTAGTGCTGAGCAATTAGTGCTTTTTGAGGTCTGTTCAGTTTCGGTTCAATTACAAGAAAAATTATAACGGTTTCCGAATTCAATAATTTAAAAAAACATGAAATGCATTATGAAATAATTGAGTTACAATGGTTTTAGAGCTTTTTAATGGACATTTCAAAGCCAAAAACAGTGAACATTCAATTGCCAAAACATAGAAAATATTCCATTGTCCCTGTCAGGTCCACACTGGGTAGGGATCAATAGAAAAATAGGAAATCACTATGAAATAATCCAATATTTCAGTTGTGTATGTGTTCCCCATACTGTACTGTCTTTAGTCATCCTGTTTAGCTAGCCTGTCTAAGTATACTGCACAACCGTCTGAACAAATCGTTTAACTAGTTCTTCAGAGTAGATTAGGTCTACTTTCACCAACTGTCTCTGTCCCTCTCGTAGTTGTGTTGTGTACATTCCTCTGTCATGTGGTCTGTGTGTATCTAACCTAACGTAGCAGGTGTAAAAGTGTATCCACCCGTCCAGAGATCTGTATATAGTGACAAGATGCTCATGTCTATGCCCCTAACAATGGGAGTCGTTGTCCTGTGTGAGCGATATTCAGACCACCTCCAGATACATTAGAAAGCTGTTATTGTGATATGAAGATGCAGAATTCTTCTGTCTGTCTGTCTGTCTGTCTGTCTGGGGGAGAGGTCACTAAGGGTCAAGGTGCTGAACCTCTGGGCTGAGCTGATGTTTGGTGTCACTGATGGAATCACTAATGATCAATAACCCCTTGACCACTGTGAAATAAAAACTGGAGGGGAAATCACACGACTGAGTTTATTAAAAGCATTCAGTGATTACATGGCAGTTTAGAGAGCAACAGGTCTTTATCTGGAAAGGGTAAATAACATAACAACAAAACATTATCTGAACTCACATCAACCATCCACTGAGTGTACAAAACATTAGAAACATCTTCCTAATATTGCGTTGCACCCTAACCTTTGCCCTCAGAACAGCCTCAATTTGTCAGGGCATGGACTCTACAAGGTGTCAAAAACATTCCACAGGGAAGCCAGCCCATATTGACTCAATGCTTCCCAGCAGTTATGTCAGGTTGGCTGGATGTCCTTTGGGTGGAGGACATTCTTGATACACACGGCAATCTGTTGAGCGTAAATACCCAGCAGCGTTGCAGTTCTTGACACACTCAAACCGGTTTGCCTGGCCCCAACTTCCATATCCTGTTCAAAGACACTTAAATCTGTTGTCTTGCCGATCTCACCCTCTGAATGGAACACACACAATCCATGTGTCAATTATCTCAAGCCTTAAAAATCATTTTTTAAAACCTGTCTCCTCCCCTTCAGCTACACTGATTAAAGTGGATTTAACAAGTGACATCAGTAACGCTCATAGCTTTCACCCAGATTCAACTGGTCAGTTATGTCTGGGAAAGAGCAGGTGTTCTTAATGTTTTGTATACTCAGTGTAGAATTAGCACTTGTCAACAATAACTTTAATGTCATTTATATAATACAAAACAATATTCATTTACGTTACTTATTGATTGATTGATTGATTGATTTGTACAACACCATCTATTGTATATCAGACCTGCACTAAGTACTATACTTTCTCTGTAACCCACAGATCATAAGAGAATAACATCATTATCTCTATATACTACTAACATCATAACAATAATCTACATCCTAATCAATATCATAACATTTATAATCAATAACATCATTATCTATATACTACTAACATCATAACAATAATCTACATCCTAATCAATATCATAACATTTATAATCAATAACATCATTATCTATATACTACTAACATCATAACAATAATCTACATCCTAATCAATATTATAACATTTATAATCAATAACATCATGAGAGGTAAACAACACAACAATCCCCAACAACAAACCAAAATGACTTGAGAAAAAGTTGATCCCTTGATTTAAGTATGAACAGATGATTATAATAATACATGGACTAATAATGGAAACACTTCAAGATAAAGAATCTAAGAGAAACACTAAATAAGATAAAGACATAAAGACAAAAGCTAAAAGCAGCAATACATTCTGGAAAACAAAAAAGACGTAATTGAGCTACTCTCTAAAAGTAATTAAAACCCCATGTTACCCAAAACCCCATGTTACCAAAACCCCATGTTACCCAAAACCCCATGTTACCCAAAACCCCATGTTACCCAAAACCCCATGTTACCAAAAACCCCATGTTACCCAAAACCCCATGTTACCAAAACCCCATGTTACCAAAAACCCCATGTTACCCAAAACCCCATGTTACCAAAAACCCCATGTTACCCAAAACCCCATGTTACCCAAAACCCCATGTTACCCAAAACCCCATGTTACCAAAACCCCATGTTACCCAAACGCCATGTTACCAAAACCCCATGTTACCCAAAACCCCATTTTACCCAAAACCCCATGTTACCCAAAACCCCATGTTACCAAAACCCCATGTTACCAAAACCCCATGTTACCCATAACCCCATGTTACCAAAAACCCCATGTTACCCCATTCCCATGTTACCCAAACCCCATGTTA
The DNA here is from genome assembly GCF_020615455.1 of Coregonus clupeaformis. Classification (NCBI taxonomy): domain Eukaryota; kingdom Metazoa; phylum Chordata; class Actinopteri; order Salmoniformes; family Salmonidae; genus Coregonus; species Coregonus clupeaformis. The sequence continues at coordinate 17,853 of NW_025537092.1, read as the reverse complement.
CCATAACCCCATGTTACCAAAACCCCATGTTACCCAAAACCCCATGTTACCCAAAACCCCATGTTACCAAAACCCCATGTTACCAAAACCCCATGTTACCCATAACCCCATGTTACCAAAAACCCCATGTTACCCCATTCCCATGTTACCCAAACCCCATGTTACCAAAACCCCATGTTACCCAAAACCCCATGTTACCCAAAACCCTATGTTACCCAAACCCCATGTTACCCAAAACCCCATGTTACCCAAAACCCCATGTTACCCAAACCCCATATTACCCAAAACCCCATGTTACCAAAACCCCATGTTACCCAAAACCCCATGTTACCAAAACCCCATGTTACCAAAAAACCCATGTTACCCAAAACCCCATTTTACCCAAAACCCCATGTTACCAAAACCCCATGTTACCCAAAACCCCATGTTACCCAAAACCCCATTTTACCAAAACCCCATGTTACCAAAACCCCATGTTACCAAAACCCCATGTTACCCATAACCCCATGTTACCAAAAAACCCATGTTACCCAAAACCCCATTTTACCCAAAACCCCATGTTACCAAAACCCCATGTTACCAAAACCCCATTTTACCCAAAACCCCATGTTACCCAAAACCCCATTTTACCCAAAACCCCATGTTACCAAAACCCCATGTTACCCAAAACCCCAAGTTACCAAAACCCCATGTTACCAAAACCCTATATTACCAAAACCCATGTTACCCATAACCCCATGTTACCCAAAACCCCATGTTACCCAAACCCCAAGTTACCAAAACCCTATATTACCAAAACCCCATGTTCCCCTGGTAGCAAAAAACTAACTAAAAGGAATAATGGTGGTTGCAGTCACTCCTTTTAGATTTCTTCCAAGGTTCTAGAAAGATAAACTAATTCTGAACTTGTGTTATTAAAATTAGAACCACTTAAGGTTTGTCACCACATTATATACACCAGTCCACTGCTGACCATAGATTTAAAACACAAAACTGACCTAAGATCAGCATGTAGGGTCAGCATCATTCTACTCCTACTCAGTCCCCTGGGCTGCTCTCTCCTCTCCCGGTCCAGCTTCAGCTCTGGAGCTCAGAGAGACCATCTCCATGGCATTGGCATCAACATAAAGATCCATGCTGCTCACCCTGTTCACTCTCTTCTGCCTCCTGGTGGTCTAGGGAGACACAGCACCAAGAGTGAGTGAGTGAGTCAGTCATGGACTAATAATGGAAACACTTCAAGATAAAGAATATAAGAGAAACACTAAATAAGATGAAGACATAAAGACAAAAGCTTAAAGTAGCAATACATTCTGGAACACAAAAAATACGTAATTGAGCTCGTTCTCTGTGCGTGCGCGTCTCTCGTTCTCTGTGCGCTCGCGTCTCTCGTTCTCTGTGTGTGTGCCTCTCTCGTTCTCTGTGTGCGCGCCTCTCTCGTTCTCTGTGCGCGCGCGTCTCTCACTCTCTGTGTGTGCGCGCGTCTCTCGTTCTCTGTGTGCGCGCCTCTCGTTCTCTGTGTGCGCGCGTCTCTCGTTCTCTGTGTGCGCGCCTCTCGTTCTCTGTGTGCGCGCGTCTCTCGTTCTCTGTGTGCGCGCCTCTCGTTCTCTGTGTGCGCGCGCCTCTCGTTCTCTGTGTGCGCGCGCCTCTCATTCTCTGTGCTGTGTGCGCGCGCCTCTCGTTCTCTGTGTGCGCGTCTCTCGTTCTCTGTGTGCGCGTCTCTCGTTCTCTGTGTGCGCGCGTGTCTCTCGTTCTCTGTGTGTGCGCCTCTCTCGTTCTCTGTGCGCGCGTGTCTCTCGTTCTCTGTGCGCGTGCGTCTCTCGTTCTCTCTGTGTGTGCGCGCGTCTCTCGTTCTCTGTGCTGTGTGCGCGCGCCTCGCGTTCTCTGTGTGCGCGCGCCTCTCGTTCTCTGTGTGCGCGCGCGCGTCTCTCGTTCTCTGTGTGTGCGCCTCTCTCGTTCTCTGTGCGCGCGCGTCTCTCGTTCTCTGTGCGCGTGCGTCTCTCGTTTCTCTCTGTGTGTGCGCGCCTCTCGTTCTCTGTGCGCGCGCGTCTCTCGTTCTCTGTGTGTGCGCGTCTCTCATTCTCTGTGTGTGCGCGCGCATCTCTTGTTCTCTGTGCGCGCGTCTCTCGTTCTCTGTGCGCGCGCGCCTCTCATCTCTGTGTGCGCGCGCGTCTCTCGTTCTCTGTACAGAAGAACAAACCCAAGATAGTGCAACACAAGTCAAAGATACACATCTGGTTAATCACACACCTTAAACACAGATATAGACCAATGTAGAATCTGAACCCTGCTCATAGACACAAACATTTAAATGACTTGTAACGTCTGAGTAACTGTCTTTACCTTGTAGTACAGGTAGATGGTGGTGATGGCTGTCAGTAGGATCAGCAGCACTACAACGTGTCTGATGATGAAGGCTGGCAGAGGAGAGGCTGCAAACAGAAACACCTTTGATGAGGGGACTGGTCATCATCATGTAGATCTGTGGGAAATCTGTCAATGACAAAGTTAGAAGTCTGGATCATGTTCAGTTACCTGTGACGGTGAGGGTGAGGAGCTCACTCTCAGAGAAGAAGTTATGAGAGAAAACATAATTGTCATAAACACAGCTGTAGTTCCCTTGGTGGGAGTCATCTGCAGCAGGGAAGAGGAAGACAGCAGAGTGATTGACAGCTGGCTGGGTCTGGGTTCTGTTGGAGCCGGTGAACGTGAGGAGGAAGGAGCCTCCTGGGTACTGTGGCTGAGTAGAGCAGGTGAATGTGAAGTTGTAGCCCCTAAACACTTCGGGCCCCTGGTGGCCCCTGGAGACCCCTCCCATTGAGTCAGTCAGGAAGATATCAGGCTGGACCAGGAGATCTGTAACAATAAAAGAGAACAAGAAAAACCTCTTCAACTAGTTTCCTATAGATATGACAATAACATCAGCATGTAACAGTGCTAGCCACCCTCCCTCACAGGGCAACATAAGTAGTGGGCCTACAGTCACTGAGACAACATATGTTGATATCAGGCTGAAGCAGGACATCTGGAACAAGAGGAGAGAAAAAGAAAACGTAGCTCCTCAACTACTTTCCTCATTTAGATATGACAATAACATGACATGTGACAGTGGTAGTGAGTAGAGACGTTCACTGAGATAACACTCAAATACAAAAGCATTCTGCAATATTTAAGTTGTATTTGATTCCTACTTGACTGATTGATTTATTTTGCAGACTTACAAGCAAACAGTCATCATTAGAGGGGCAGAGGAAGTTGAATGAATAAAGGGAATCAGTGGAATATAATGATCATATATTGATATTTCCTGAGCAGATCACTTATGTGGCCTACCACTTCGTGGCTGAGCCAATGTTGCTCCTAGACGCCACGTTGAAAGTCACTGAGCTCTTCAGTAAGGCCACACAAGCTACTACCAATGGTGGTCTGTGGATTGTATGGCTTTGTGTGATCGATCCTATACACCTGTCAGCAACAGGTATGGCTGAAATAGCTGAATCCACTACATTTACATTTTAGTCATTTAGCAGACGCTCTTCTCCAGAGTGACTTACAGTTAGTGAGTGCATACATTATTTTTTCATCCCTGCCGGCCATTCCCTCCCCTACCCTGGACGACGCTGGATCAATTGTGCACCGCCCCATGGGTCTCCCGGTTGGAGCCGGCTACGATAGAGCCTGGATTCGAACCAGGATCTCTAGTGGCACAGCTAGCACTGCGATGCAGTGCCTTAGACCACTGCATTTTTGGCCATAAAGTGTAGCTTGTTATTACCTGAGCAGATCACTGTGAATCCAAGAAGGATATAATAAGTTGAATACGATGTCCCACACTCCCTCAGTGAAGACTCAGACCCAGAACAGTCAACTCTAAACCCTCTAGTGGTGTTTCCAGGTAGTACTGAAACAGTGGGGCCACAACCCAGCTGTCTACACACTACTGCAGCTATATTACTCTGGTCCCAGTTAGATCCCACAGTCCTCCACTCTCCCTGGTCGTACCACTCCACTCCACCAGCACATTACAGACCGATCATTTCTTTGTCAGTGGGCAAATGTACAAAATCAGGGATCAAATACGTTTTTCCCTCACTGTAGCTAAATCCACTAATGTCCACATACATTTGGCCATATAGTGTATCTTGTTATTACCTGAGCAGATCACTGTGAATCCAGGAAGGAGATGATACGTTCTCCTACACTCCCTCAGTGAAGGCTTAGTCCCAGAACATTCAACTCTAACCCCTCTAGTGGTGTTTCCAGGTAGAACTGAAACAGTGGAGCCACAACCCAGCTGTCTACACACTACTGCAGCTACAGCCTCCTTGATCATGTCTAAAGCTCCCACAGTCCTCCACTCTCCCTCGTCATACTGCTCCACTCCACCAGCACAGCGACTGCCTCCTCCCACCAGCCTCACATCATCAGGCTCTGAGAAAAGAAGAGAGAGAGACAGTAATCTTACTATTTTCTCACTAAAACACACCTATATTGCCTCTCATATTCTTCACTCCAGGTGAGAAACAATGTTGATTGAGTGACAAACTGTTTCTTACCTGAGCAGGTGAGTCCAACAGCATTACCAGGTAGGCAGGTGTTGTTTTTTCTGTCTGAGGTGTCACAGTCCAGGAGAAGGGACTCATTGCCTTTACACTGGAACTCTTTATCCCAGGTCTGACCCTCACCTTCTCCATAGAGCCCCCCTGTAGAGCTGCAGGAGCCCCACAGCCAAGCTCCCCCACAGACTACCTCTGCATCCTGCTGGTCAAAGTCAGCTTCACACACTGAGGCCCAGGACTGATTGGACTTCACCTCCAGTCTCCCAGAGCAGAGACCAGCTCCATCCACAAGCTGCACAGACTCTGGAGAAAAAGAGTTGGTTGAACATTCAATCAGTTTTGTTGATGACACTGTCAAGGACTAAACACAAATATGTTGGATAAAAGATTGTAGGTTGCTATGTTTGATACTGTAAGAGGTAGAAATGGGTTCTTAGTCACTCAGGACAGGGTTGGGAATAATGCAGGCAGGAGACAGGAATAAGTTCACTTCACTTTATAGAAAATAAACAGCTGGACATCCATCAGGCAGCTTCACTTCAGTAACATCTGAACTACAATGATCTGCCCATGCACATCTCCCATAAACCAATATGACAAACACAAATATAATGTTTAAATACATCTAACATCTCTCCCTCTTTAAATGAAAAAACACATAAAACATGATATATGCTAATCTTGTATAATGTAAAAATCAAATCTCTCAATATTACCAGTGTCTTACCTGAACAGATCACATGATGAATATATTCACAATCAGAGACACCAGGTAGACTTCCTGTGATGTCACACTCTCTAAAAGTAGACTCATTTCCACTGCACATACTCAATAGTATGATTCCTCCTCTTCCCTCTTCAACCAAAGGTCCTCTAGATTCAGCTACAGCATTCCCACAGCCCAGCTCTCTACACAAAATCTTAGTCTCTCTCATGCTCCACCCTATAGGACATAGACCTGACCACTCTCCTCTGTAGAAGACTTCCACAGTCCCAGAACAGGAAGTGGTCCCATTCACCCGTCTGACTGAGTATTCAGCTGTAAACAGCAGAGAGGAAAACACAGTGGTGAGGACAGATTATGACAGGGCTTCTGTTATTCTAACAGCAGTAATGCTTTGTAGTTGACAAGTATTAGTAGTTCCATAAAACAGTACTCGTTATTGGGTTTTAGAATGGTGTGTATGGACACATGAATTTCTCCATGTGGGATAATAAAGTTGACTAATATTGAACTGCTATAATCACTGTAGATTTATACTCTACTTACCTGGTGGACTGATGCTTTGAGCCTGGAGATCTGAGGAGAGAGAGAGAGAGAGAGAGAGAGGAGAGAGAGAGAGAGAGAGAGAGAGAGACAGAGAGAGAGAGGGATGTTAAATGAATATCAACATGACCTTTCATGATGTGATGGGGAAGATAGGCTTGTCACCATCGTGTACACACATTCCCCTTCTATGGAAATGTGAACCTCTCTTTGCAGATTAGTTTATATATAATTTACATTTGCTTCTGTTTGTTTTTTCAGAGGTCAGGGACAAGCTAAGTGGAAGAGTGGAAAATGTTACTGGTTATGATGACATGTGAAAAGATATTCAGTTGACCGCATGTTAGTCTGTCATCCCTATCTCTTTTGACATCTCCCTCTCTCTCCCCTCCCTTCTCTCTCCCTCTCTCTCTCCCTCCCCCTCTCTCCCTTCTCTCTCACTCTCTATCTCCCTCCCCTCCTCTGCCCCCTCCATCCTCCCTCCACCACTCTCTCCTCTGCCCTCCCCACCCCCTCCTTTCTGTCCTCTCTCTCTCTTCCTGACATATAGCATCAGGCCTGTTGAGCTTGACTCAGGTCACAGACCTCTAGCATCTACACCACCCATTCTCCTACACTAACATAAGACCAATATAATATATAATATATACTCTCATTAATTTACATAGAGACAGATACAATCAATCATTGATACACTGAAAATACAACAGTCAGATGCATGACACCATCACAACTTAACTGACTTTTTAGCAACTTATCTTGGCTCAGTGGTTGAACCCAACTAACTACATCAAACTGATCTGTTTTGAAAAACCAAACAGGAAACTGCTGACAGAGTAGCAACGTTTCACATTGTGTTCTATAATATCACCTCTAACTTTCTACTGCTTGAGTTCACCTCTTATAGAATATTGGTTAATGTTCCAGCTCCTAAATATAAACAGTACCAGCACCCAACATGGGGGTGGGGGGGGAAACTGCACCATTTTCTCTCCACCAACAAGAGGGGTGTGATGGAGTAGGGGGACGTTGCACCTAGACACTGATCTTGGGTCAGTTTGGGATTTTCCCCACTAATGGTTGATGTTAGGATTGGGGGAGGGGAAGCAGATCCTGATCTGGACCTAGTGGAAACTTCACCTTGGGGCTTAGACCACAGTAAGACCATTTCCAAAACCCACATCCCACCCCTAGGGGGCAGCAGCAGCAGGAGACAGGTGCCTGGAGTACCAGCATGGTTTAATGGCTCTGGTGAACTTTAACCTAAGGACTTGGGTAGTGGTGCTCTTTATAGGGAAGAGGGTGGTATTTGGGGCCTACTCTATGGGAAAATCTCAATTGCATTTCATTGATTACTCGACTCCTCTCTCCTCGGCTCCTACTCAAAACCCAAAGGAGGACAGGAGAGAGGACACAACTAGCTGACAGGATGAAATACTGTACTAGGCCTGGGTAATATGAAGGTGATAATATTTCATGTGTCATACTCCCACCAAACTACAGTGAAGTCTGTAGGCTCCTGGGTGAACTTTCCCCTAGGTTCATGTAACCCTCTCTTCTGAGGGACCTGAGTTCCTATCAGTTTGGACCTAGTATCTAGGTGTGTGGCAGGACTATTAGACTAGGTGGTCTGTAAGTAGTCAGAATGTGAAGGTTAATGTGTGTAAATATGTATGGACCTAACCATAAATAATGTAGTGCAGTGCCTCCACCTAATAAGTAAGGTACCCCTGAAGATATGTATTTACTGACTAGGATATATAATAAACCCACACAGTATCTAGAACTACACAATTATTAAATATCCCTTGAACTAAGATAAGGAATAGACACAAACAACCAGTTATGAATTATTATTAAAAGGAAGACATGTCAACTCAATTTCAATTAACTCTGTTTCAATAAAACCTGAAGCTTGAATCTAAGTATAAACCAAACAATTATTATATAATTTCAATCACATCTATGCAGACTTATTTAGAAAGGACCAGATGCCTCATTTATAAACGTTGCATATGCACAAAATATGCCCCAAAACATGCGTGCACAAGTTTTCACGCAAACTTGACGTGAGAATGTGCTTATCCTCCCGCTAACTTTAGACCATCATATGCACCGTTTCTAGAGGTTGAAGTATTGCATTTCAAGAAGGCAAAAGTAGCCTATTAGCCTTGTTCAAATGGGAATAAATGACGACTTAAATGACGACTTATTCATAACAGGTAACTAAATATTAAGATGCAATCATTGGCTGTTAGTGAGAAGAGCGAATATCGATTTATTTTTTCTTTGCATTCTAAAATACTATAATTAGACATATATTTCAGATTATTTATTTCATTTCCATGGTCATTGCAGAATGCATTCCTCACCTTTTCTGGCCATGATGAGTTCACATTCACGAAGTAGCAATACAACCAATTACCATGCGCATCGCTAATGTAATTGGGCCTATTAGATTGGCTATTATAATTTAACGTTTTTGCTCAATGCATCCGAAAGGGAGCGCGGTTTTTAACATACAGTAGAATTTAACAGGTGAACAGACAGTTGATCTTTTGCATTGAAGTGTGTAGGCTCGGGAGAAAGTAAATGCAATACATTATTGAATTCAAACGATCTGTTTACAGGTCCACAATAATTTGCAAATGTTTTTGTGTTTCAGATATGGTCAGATAGAAAAAAAACATTATGTCAACACCTCCAAAGACATTTGATTAAGTTCGCAACTTATATTTCCTTAAAATAAACTGTCTTGGCCTAATTCCAATACTTCCAAAGTATACCAAAAAGGGCATTATTGTCACCATAAAATGAGTTTTAATGGTCGTTCATGCGCACACAGTTCTACCACAGGTCCGATTTATAAAGGGAAACATGTATATGTATGGCGTGCGCCAAGTTTATACATCTCAATATTGTTGTGTTGTGCGCAGTCTTTTCAGAAATAGCGCAAGCAGATATTTAGTGTAAAATGTACACAACGGTTATAAATGAGGCACCTGGTACCAGGGTGTAATACCTAAGATGCTCATTCTATACAATGGGTTTCTCCTTCAAACCAATAAAAGAAATAGATGAGTAATTAGTACCCAATGAAAACTCACAGTCCGGACCCGGATTGCCCCATTCATCACACAGCAACATAACAGGTATTAACGTTAGAGAAAAGATCCCTCCTCGGAATCAAATAAAAAACACAGTCCTCCTCAATGAAACGGAACCGGCCCAAATGTAGCTAGCTAACTATACTGAACAAAAATATAAAGGCAACATGCAACAGTTTCAAAGATTTTACTGAGTCACAGTTCATATAAGGAAGTCAGTCAATTGAAATAAATTAATTAGGGCTATTAGGCCTAAACTATGCATTTCACTGGACTGGGAATACAGATATGCATCTGTTGGTCATATATACCTTTAAAAAAGGTAGGGTAATGGATCAGAAAATCAGACAGTATCTGGTGTGAACGCCATTTGACTCATGCAGCGCAATACATCTCCTCCGCATAGAGTTGATCAGACTGTTGATTGTGACATGAGGTGATAACGGCAGAATAATGGCACGACAATGGGCCTCAGGAACTCGTCACGTATCTCTGTGCATTCAAATTGCCATCGATAAAATGCAATTGTGTCCGTTATCCGTAGCTTATGCCTGCCCATACCATAATATCGTATCTGAAGATTATGCCTTTGTTAAATGTTTTTCATGAAGAAATGGAATGTTGGTTATGTTAGTATCAAAAGGCAATGTTCACATATAATAGACAGGAAGTGTGTTGTAAACTGGTGATTGGCCAGAAGAGGGAGTCACCCCTCTTTTTGCATTGTTTATAAATAGGGGTTAAACGATGAGACGTCAGAACGGCCATAGCAATCGGAGGAGCCGTTCTCCGGACACCGCGGGTCTGTACCTATGCTGTAAACCTCGTGATTTTAATAAAAGCCTCTAACACGATACAGCATAGCGGACTCTTTGTTGACAGCAATAATTGCCACCACTCATCAGATACGACAAATACATATTAATTTCAAAATAACTGCATCTAGCCTGTCTGATTTGGATCAGTTATGGGTTTTTACTCGGCAGTTTAGCCTAGAAGGTCCAGGAACATTAGCAGGACAGTAATATTATGTATTTTGTCATGATGTATCATCTAACAGAAACAGGCTAACGCATATGAATTATAATAATGCGCGAGCGCGGAGGAAGTTGGATCCATTCCTTCCGTGTTTGGCGTCAGTGTTTTCAACAGCGTTTGAAAATGAGGTGGGGACTCCTGGGGTCCTCTCTACTCTCTCCTCGCCTCCTTCTCAAAACCCATTGGAGAAGGTCAGAGGGGAAACCCTCCGGCTTTCTCATCTAATGGGTTTTGAGAAGGAGTCGAGGAGAGAGGGGTGAGGACGCAAGGATTATGCAATTGAGAATCTCCTCATTAGTGGAGAGGGAAAAACAAGTGTGGGTGTCTGAAGGTGGGTGTTGCTAAATAAGTGGGAGGATCAACAGAAGTGGGTGTATGGAAACATAACAGCTAATTGGGCAGATTGGTTGCCACTCAAAACCGTTTTGCGTGACTGCTAGCTGCTAGGTTAGGCAGGTTAGGATAATTAAGGTGGGAGGTTAGGAGAATTAACATGTCAGGTTAGGATAATTAACATGTCAGGTTAGGATAATTAACATGTCAGGTTAGGATAATTAACATGTCAGGTTAGGATAATTAACATGTCAGGTTAGGATAATTAACATGTCAGGTTAGGAGAATTAACATGTCAGGTTAGGATAATTAAAGTGTCAGGTTAGGATAATTAACATGTCAGGTTAGGATAATTAACATGTCAGGTTAGGATAATTAAAGTGTCAGGTTAGGATAATTAACATGTCAGGTTAGGATAATTAACATGTCAGGTTAGGAGAATTAACATGTCAGGTTAGGATAATTAACCTGTCAGGTTAGGATAATTAACATGTCAGGTTAGGAGAACTAACTTAGCTGGTTAGGATAATTAACATGTCAGGTTAGGATAATTAACATGTCAGGTTAGGATAATTAACATGTCAGGTTAGGATAATTAACATGTCAGGTTAGGAGAACTAACTTAGCTGGTTAGGATAATTAACATGTCAGGTTAGGATAATTAACATGTCAGGTTAGGAGAACTAACTTAGCTGGTTAGGATAATTAACATGTCAGGTTAGGATAATTAACCTGTCAGGTTAGGAGAACTAACTTAGCTGGTTAGGATAATTAACATGTCAGGTTAGGATAATTAACATGTCAGGTTAGGATAATTAACATGTCAGGTTAGGAGAACTAACATGTCAGGTTAGGATAATTAACGTGGAAGGTTAGGATAATTAAAGTGTCAGGTTAGGATAATTAACATGTCAGGTTAGGATAATTAACATGTCAGGTTAGGAGAATTAACATGTCAGGTTAGGATAATTAACCTGTCAGGTTAGGATAATTAACATGTCAGGTTAGGATAATTAACATGTCAGGTTAGGAGAATTAACATGGCAGGTTAGGATAATTAACGTGTCAGGTTAGGATAATTAACATGTCAGGTTAGGATAACTAACTTAGCTGGTTAGGATAATTAACATGTCAGGTTAGGATAATTAACATGTCAGGTTAGGAGAACTAACTTAGCTGGTTAGGATAATTAACATGTCAGGTTAGGATAATTAACCTGTCAGGTTAGGAGAACTAACTTAGCTGGTTAGGATAATTAACATGTCAGGTTAGGATAATTAACATGTCAGGTTAGGATAATTAACATGTCAGGTTAGGAGAACTAACATGTCAGGTTAGGATAATTAACGTGGAAGGTTAGGATAATTAAAGTGTCAGGTTAGGATAATTAACATGTCAGGTTAGGATAATTAACATGTCAGGTTAGGATAATTAACGTGGAAGGTTAGGATAATTAAAGTGTCAGGTTAGGATAATTAACATGTCAGGATAGGATAATTAACATGTCAGGTTAGGATAATTAAAGTGTCAGGTTAGGATAATTAACATGTCAGGTTAGGATAATTAACATGTCAGGTTAGGATAATTAACGTGGAAGGTTAGGATAATTAACATGTCAGGTTAGGATAATTAAAGTGTCAGGTTAGGATAATTAACATGTCAGGTTAGGATAATTAACGTGGCAGGTTAGGAGAACTAACTTAGCCGGTTAGGATAATTAACATGTCAGGTTAGGATAATTAACATGTCAGGTTAGGATAATTAACATGTCAGGTTAGGATAATTAACATGTCAGGTTAGGATAATTAACATGTCAGGTTAGGATAATTAACGTGGCAGGTTAGGAGAACTAACTTAGATGGTTAGGATAATTAACGTGGCAGGTTAGGAGAACTAACTTAGCTGGTTAGGATAATTAAAGTGTCAGGTTAGGATAATTAACATGTCAGGTTGGGATAATTAACATGTCAGGTTAGGATAATTAACATGTCAGGTTAGGATAATTAACATGTCAGGTTAGGATAATTAACGTGGAAGGTTAGGAGAATTAACGTGGCAGTTTAGGATAATTAACGTGGCTGGTTAGGATAATTAACGTGGCAGGTTAGGAGAACTAACTTAGCTGGTTAGGATAATTAACGTGGCAGGTTAGGATAATTAAAGTGGCAGGTTGTAGGAGTAACCTAGCAGATCAGGATAATGAGGTTAAGATTAGAAAAGAGTTAGGGTTAGGTTTAGCTAAAATGCTACAAGGAAGCAGCAAGCAGCCATGCAAAATGGTCTTGAGTGGCAACCAATCTGCCCAATTAGCTGTTAAGTTTCCATACACCCACTTCTGTTGATCCTCCCACTTCTTTAGCAATAACCACTTTCAGACACACTCCATGTATGCAGTTACCCTCTGGGAGAATCTAAATTGTATACTCCTCGTGCCCTCTCTCCTCACCTCTAAACCCATTGGAGGAAAAGGTCAGAGGGGCGGGACCTCTGGCTTTCTCATCCAATGGGTTTTGAGAAGGAGGCGAGGAGTGTGCAATTGAGATTCTCCCCATGACTGTGAAAGGGTGCCATAAAGTAGTGTGCACTGTATAGAGCTCGCCAGCTTGTAGCCTAAATGAATGGGGAAAGACTAGGGTTTTGGGATAAACGCTGAAAATAAGGTCTGAGATGAACACAGACTTAGTAGATCTTATACGTTTTGTTCTATGAGATAATATCAGTCAGTTAACATGATCTTTATGAATTATGAAGCCTTTATGGGCTTTTTCTGATTACATAAATGCTTCAAATTTCACAAAAAGTGACGTTAGCTGATGAAGATTATCTCATAGAATAAAACGTAGGCTATAAGATCTCCTAAGCCTGTGTTTACCACAGACCTTATTGTCGGAATTTATCCAAAAACTCACAAAAACTCCATTAATTTCCCCGTAGGATTTGTCCAATGAACCGAGGTGGAGTTTGTGCCTACAAAAAGTCTCCATTACTATTGCTCTGTATAGGGCAGTGGTTCCCAACCTTTTTCAGTTACCCAGAGGACCCTCTCATGTGCATTTTACCAGTAACCCTCTGGTCTCATGAGTCTTCTCAAGGACCCCCTGTGGATAGTCCAAGTACCCGCAGGGGTCCTAGTACCCCTGGTTGGGAAACACTGCTAGTGAATAGGGTCCCTTTGTCTTCCTGTCGTACAGTTAAATGTCCACGAGATGGCGATGTTTACCCAGTCTGGGCCAGGGTTGCACTACAGAACTAACACTGCTGAACCAGGCTTACGGTGGAAAACAATCCTTTATCAAGGTAATGATTCCATTCATATCTAGCTAGGCCTGTATTCATTTTTATATAGTATTTTAGTTCCTAATGAATAACATTACATGGACAATGGGGACCTGATCCTAGATCAGCAGTACTCCTATTTTTCTCCTGATTGAAATGGCAAAACCTCACCACACACACATTACGTTAATTCTCCTAATCAGCTACGTTAATTATCCTAACCCGCTACGTTAGTTCTCCTAATCAGCTACGTTAATGATCCTATCCTGCCACGTTAATTATCCTAACCTGCTAAGTTAATTCTCCTACCCTGCCACGTTAATTAACCTAACCTGCTACACTAATTATCCTAACCCGCTACGTTAGTTCTCCTAACCTGCCACGTTAATTATCCTATCCTGCCACGTTAATTCTCCTAACCTGCTAAGTTAATTCTCCTAACCTGCCACGTTAATTAACCTAACCTGCTACACTAATGATCCTAACCTGCTAGGTTAGTTATCCTAACCTCCCACATTAATTATCCTAACCTGCTACATTAGTTATCCTAACCTCCCACGTTAATTATCCTAACCTGCTATATTATATCTCCTAACCTCCGCAGTGGCGTGTATTCATGGTTGCCAAAGGAAGCCAGGCTTCCCCAATAAAATGACCAAGAACAAAACATATAAAATAATGTATCTTTCATCTCTCTGTGTTTTATCATTTTCCTTCAATTAGCAAGAGGCTGAATGTACCTCACCGGAGAAAGCATCTGAGCGAGTGAAACGGTGCCCCTCTGTCTCTGTATGTGTAGGTCATTCTATCTGATGCTGTCTGGTTAAAAAGATTATGACTTTGCTGCCGCCCTGTAGCATTGAATGCTAACATTTGGCCTCCCTTGATCATAAAAAAAATTAATTAAAATACCAAATAGCGTTGAGCTAAACTGTGAATGGTCCTGATAAATCAAATAAAATTACAAATTGCATAATGACCCCTGCACCCACCAGACCCCCCACCCGACCCCTCGCACCGCCCCTAGGAGGCCTCCCCAGAGTTTGGGAACTACTGATCTATCTGATGCTGTCTAGTTCAAAATAATATGACACTGCTGCCGCCCTGTAGCATTAAATGCAAGGGAAGCCAGCGAACATTTGGCCTCCCTTGATAATAAAAAGGGAGGCCAAATGAGCTAAACTGTGAATGGTCCTGGCACTTACCCAGAAAGATATAAAATACAAATTAGCATACTCCTGTCTATACAGAAATAAATAAAAGCATTCAAAATAGGCTTCTAAAGCATGATTTGGGCACAGAGGATCATTCATTAGGTTTATAGACCAGACAATGAAATGATCACAACTGATCTGGTTGTATTATGGCTTTCCCCCCAGTAAATTTACCCACACACCACTACTGAAGTTAACGAATTGCTTCTAGATCCATATTTTTTATAAATCATAGCCCAAAGTTGGTTTATTAAATTCTTCAAATTCTTCATGTATTTGTCAGTCAACTGATATCATCATAATTTTTTTTACAAAATTCAAGTCATTTGGGATCATTCTGACCCCAACGAAAAGTATCTGATTCCTCCTATAGTAATTTGATAGGACCTTCATTAAAAAGTCTGCCAACGGTATAAATAGTTGATAGAACTGCAATATAGAACTCAGATACAGACAGCTGTATTGGTGGGTATTCTCCGAAAGGTAGTTATTCTAAGGCAAATCTAAAAAAGTATTTATTTGAATCCAGGGGGACATGTATCAGTGATTTAGACCAGATAAACAGATCACCTGCAGAAATGAAGAACCTTACGTACTCGCCTGGTTATAACTGGTTATAACTAGGTATGACCGTGTACACAATCAAAATGACCTTGCACATATGCTTAGTTGCAGTCACAACAGCTCATAAGTCTGTCAGTGGGATGAATACTTGTTGAAACTGTAATGCAGAAACCAGCTACCCTCTAAACGTACACATAGCGCTGTATTGGTGGGTATTCTTTGAAGAATAGTTGGTTATTCCACGGAAAATTGTATATAAATACCATCATTCCTATAATATCCTCCAATATTCTATATGTGCAAGTTGTTATGGTAGATGGGTTGCTATAACATTTGGTTTGAAGTGACTTTGAGGATTTGGGCATGATTTTTGAAGCAATGCTAATGCTAGCTGTGGGGTAAGTAAATAAAGACAGATGAGACATATTTTTGGTCATTGTTTCTCATTGTTTCTACTGGCACAATGCTCTTAACCACTAAGCTACCTGCCACCCCTAGTGGTAATAGCTGGCTGAAAGGGCCCTAGTGGAGCCAGTTGGCTGAGAGGGCACTAGTGGGGCCAGTTGGCTGAGAGGGCCCTAGTGGAGCCAGTTGGCTGAGAGTGCCCTAGTGGGGCCAGCTGGCTGAGAGGGCCCTAGTGGAGCCAGCTGGCTGAGAGGGCGCTAGTGGAGCCAGCTGGCTGAGTGGACCCTAGTGGAGCCACCTGGCTGAGAGGGCCCTAGTGGAGCCACATAGCTGAGAGGGCCCTAGTGGAGACAGCTGGCTGAGAGGGCCCTAGTGGAGCCAGTTGGCTGAGAGGGCCCTAGTGGAGCCGGCTGGCTGAGAGGGCCCTAGTGGAGCCGGCATGCTGAGAGGGCCCTAGTGAAGCTCCAGCCATATTTTTGGTCATTGTTTCTCAGGATCAATGTATGAATATATTTTTGTCAATAAAATTAAATAGATGTCCAATGTTGGTGTATCGCTCCTTTAAATGGCAGTCATTTTTACCACCTAAATATGAAAACTTTTGTATTTACTTAAAAATAAATGATACTACAATCAAATTATGGTAAATCGGCTTTTTTGTACTTACTTTGGAAAAAAGCTGCACATTATTTAAGGGAAAAATATATTTTTTTGTTTTACAGAATCTGCAAATGAATTGTCATTTAACAAAAATGATGTTTATTTCATTTCAGATAACAGTAAGTACATGTCCATTGATGTCCTTAAGAGTCGATTGATGCACTAATTAAAATAATACAATAAATCCCCATCAAAATCCGTCTGTTTAAGATAGAGATTTGTTTTTTTGCATGGGCTGCATCTCAATCTACTTCATCCGCCTGTATGTCTGCCTTCCACATCCCAAAAATCACTATAGGTAGAGAGAAGACAGGCTATGTGCCACACTGCCCACAAAATGAGGTGGAAACTGAGCTGCCCCTCCTAACCTCCTGCCAAATAAACGATGATATGAGAGACACATATTTCCCTCAGATTACAAGGACCCCCAAATACTTTGAAAACAAATATAATATTGATAAGATCCCATATCTGTTAGGTGAAATACAGCAGCGTGCAATCATGGCAGCAAAATGTGTGACCTGTTGTGATAAGAATAGGGTAACCAGTGGAGAACAAACACAACAGTAAATAAAACCTAGGCCTAGATTTATCAGTTTATTTCATTTCCTTTGCCATTTGTACTTCTACTTTTTGCACACACAGCTCACACTCTCCTACACACACCAGCTGGCTAAGAGTACCCTAGTGGAGCCACCTGGCTGAGAGGGCCCTAGTGGAGCCACCTGGCTGAGAGGGCCCTAGTGGAGCCACCTGGCTGAGAGGGCCCTAGTGGAGCCACCTGGCTGAGAGGGCCCTAGTGGAGCCACCTGGCTGAGAGTACCCTAGTGGAGCCACCTGGCTGAGAGGGCCCTAGTGGAGCCACCTGGCTGAGAGGGCCTAGTGAAGCCACCTGGCTGAGAGGGCCCTAGTGGAGCCACCTGGCTGAGAGGGCCCTAGTGGAGCCACCTGGCTGAGAGGGCCTAGTGGAGCCACCTGGCTGAGAGGGCCCTAGTGGAGCCACCTGGCTGAGAGGGCCTAGTGGAGCCAGCTGGCTGAGAGGGCCCTAGTGGAGCCAGCTGGCTGAGAGGGCCTAGTGGAGCCACCTGGCTGAGAGGGCCCTAGTGGAGCCACCTGGCTGAGATGACCCTAGTGGAGCCACCTGGCTGAGAGGACCCTAGTGGAGCCAGCTGGCTGAGAGGGCCTAGTGGAGCCACCTGGCTGAGAGGGCCCTAGTGGAGCCAGCTGGCTGAGAGAACCCCTAGTGAGCCACCTGGCTGAGAGGGCCCCTAGTGGAGCCACCTGGCTGAGATTACCCTAGTGGAGCCACCTGGCTGAGAGGGCCCTAGTGGAGCCAGCTGGCTGAGAGGACCCTAGTGGAGCCACCTGGCTGAGAGGGCCCTAGTGGAGCCACCTGGCTGAGATGACCTTAGTGGAGCCAGCTGGCTGAG
>NW_025537091.1:25000-41976 GCF_020615455.1 Coregonus clupeaformis | reverse complement strand
GCTGGTTTATAAATGCAGTTTTACCTTTAATTTACATTACATGTTTACTGGATTTGTTTTGATTCATTACAAGCTTATAAAAGCAGTCCAAAAACGGTCAACCCTAAACCACCATGGTCTACATCTCTCTGGCTGACCGTATGGTATAGGTCAACCCTAAACCACCAGTCAACCCTAAACCACCATGTTCTACATCTCTCTGGCTGACCGTATGGTATAGGTCAACCCTAAACCACCATGTTCTACATCTCTCTGGCTGACCGTATGGTATAGGTCAACCCTAAACCACCAGTCAACCCTAAACCACCATGTTCTACATCTCTCTGGCTGACCGTATGGTACAGGTCAACCCTAAACCACCAGTCAACCCTAAACCACCATGTTCTACATCTCTCTTCTATATCTCTGACCGTATGGTTTAGGTCCACCTATGATCTGTTCTATATCTCTGACCGTAACGCTACAACCTGTTAACTCATCATGGACTAGATCAGATCCTGCTGTAACCCTAGAACCTGTTAACTCCTCATTGACTAGATCAGATCCTGCTGTAACCCTAGAACCTGTTAACTCATCATGGACTAGATCAGACCCTGCTGTAACCCTAGAACCTGTTAACTCATCATGGACTAGATCAGATCCTGCTGTAACCCTAGAACCTGTTAACTCATCATGGACTAGATCAGATCCTGCTGTAAACCTAGAACCTGTTAACTCATCATGGACTAGATCAGATCCTGCTGTAACCCTAGAACCTGTTAACTCCTCATGGACTAGATCAGATCCTGCTGTAACCCTAGAACCTGTTAACTCATCATGGACTAGATCAGATCCTGCTGTAACCCTAGAACCTGTTAACTCATCATGGACTAGATCAGATCCTGCTGTAACCCTAGAACCTGTTAACTCATCATGGACTAGATCAGATCCTGCTGTAACCCTAGAACCTGTTAACTCATCATGGACTAGATCAGATCCTGCTGTAACACTAGAACCTGTTAACTCATCACGGACTAGATCAGATCCTGCTGTAAACCTAGAACCTGTTAACTCATCATGGACTAGATCAGATCCTGCTGTAACCCTAGAACATGTTAACTCATCATGGACTAGATCAGATCCTGCTGTAACACTAGAACCTGTTAACTCATCATGGACTAGATCAGATCCTGCTGTAACCCTAGAACCTGTTAACACATCATGGACTAGATCAGATCCTGCTGTAACCCTAGAACCTGTTAACTCATCATGGACTAGATCATATCCTGCTGTAACCCTAGAATCTGTTAACTCATCATGGACTAGATCAGATCCTGCTGTAACCCTAGAACCTTTTAACTCATCACGGACTAGATCAGATCCTGCTGTAACCCTAGAACCTGTTAACTCATCATGGACTAGATCAGATCCTGCTGTAACCCTAGAACCTGTTAACTCATCATGGACTAGATCAGATCCTACTGTAACCCTAGAACCTGTTAACTCATCATGGACTAGATCATATCCTGCTGTAACCCTAGAACATGTTAACTCATCATGGACTAGATCAGATCCTGCTGTAACACTAGAACCTGTTAACTCCTCATGGACTAGATCATATCCTGCTGTAACCCTAGAACCTGTTAACTCCTCATGGACTAGATCAGATCCTGCTGTAACCCTAGAACCTGTTAACTCCTAATGGACTAGATCAGATCCTGCTGTAACACTAGAACCTGTTAACTCCTCACGGACTAGATCAGATCCTGCTGTAACCCTATAACCTGTTAACTCCTCATGGACTAGATCAGATCCTGCTGTAACCCTAGAACCTGTTAACTCATCATGGACTAGATCAGATCCTGCCGTAACCCTAGAACCTGTTAACTCATCATGGACTAGATCAGATCCTGCTGTAACCCTAGAACCTGTTAACTCATCATGGACTAGATCAGATCCTGCTGTAACCCTAGAACATGTTAACTCATCATGGACTAGATCAGATCCTGCTGTAACCCTAGAACCTGTTAACTCATCATGGACTAGATCAGATCCTGCTGTAACCCTAGAACCTGTTAACTCCTCATGGACTAGATCAGATCCTGCTGTAACCCTAGAACCTGTTAACTCATCATGGACTAGATCAGATCCTGCTGTAACCCTAGAACCTGTTAACTCATCATGGACTAGATCAGATCCTGCTGTAACACTAGAACCTGTTAACTCCTCATGGACTAGATCAGATCCTGCTGTAACCCTAGAACCTGTTAACTCCTCATGGACTAGATCAGATCCTGCTGTAACCCTAGAACCTGTTAACTCATCATGGACTAGATCAGATCCTGCTGTAACCCTAGAACCTGTTAACTCCTCATGGACTAGATCAGATCCTGCTGTAACCCTAGAACCTGTTAACTCATCATGGACTAGATCATATCCTGCTGTAACCCTAGAACCTGTTAACTCATCATGGACTAGATCAGATCCTGCTGTAACCCTAGAACCTGTTAACTCATCATGGACTAGATCATTTCCTGCTGTAACCCTAGAACCTGTTAACTCATCATGGACTAGATCAGATCCTGCTGTAACCCTAGAACCTGTCAACTCCTCATGGACTAGATCAGATCCTGCTGTAACCCTAGAACCTGTTAACGCATCATGGACTAGATCAGATCCTGCTGTAACCCTGCAACCTGTTAACTCCTCATGGACTAGATCAGATCCTGCTGTAACCCTAGAACCTGTTAACCCCTCATGGACTAGATCAGATCCTGCTGTAACCCTAGAACCTGTTAACTCCTCACGGACTAGATCAGATCCTGCTGTAACCCTAGAACCTGTTAACTCATCATGGACTAGATCAGATCCTGCTGTAACCCTAGAACCTGTTAACTCATCATGGACTAGATCAGATCCTGCTGTAACCCTAGAACCTGTTAACTCCTCACGGACTAGATCAGATCCTGCTGTAACCCTAGAACCTGTTAACGCATCATGGACTAGATCAGACCCTGCTGTAACCCTAGAACATGTTAACTCATCATGGACTAGATCAGATCCTGCTGTAACCCTAGAACCTGTTAACTCCTCACGGACTAGATCAGATCCTGCTGTAACCCTAGAACCTGTTAACTCATCATGGACTAGATCAGATCCTGCTGTAACCCTAGAACCTGTTAACTCCTCACGGACTAGATCAGATCCTGCTGTAACCCTAGAACCTGTTAACGCATCATGGACTAGATCAGACCCTGCTGTAACCCTGCAACCTGTTAACTCCTCATGGACTAGATCAGATCCTGCTGTTACCCTAGAACCTGTTAACTCATCATGGACTAGATCCTGCTGTAACCCTGCAACCTGACGTACAGGAGGGTGTGTGTGTGTGTGTTTACATAACATGCGCTTTGCCATGTACTTGAAATTCAACTCGTATCATCTCTTCATCTCTCTAGCTCTGTGTTCTACTCGTCTGGTCTGTTCCTATTAGTGTCCCTCTGTCTCTATGATCGACTCACCAGGTCTGGTTGGTGTGGTTGTGGGCGAGGTCCTCCCCTGGCTCCGCCAATCAGGGGGCCCAGCAGAGTGAAGGGGGTGGGGCATGTCGGAGCGTCCCGCGTCCACCCTCTCTAGACGGGCCCTGGCATCAGGACGCCCCGATGCCAGCCTCCTCCTGGGGAGAGGGGCAAGGAAGAGATACTCAGCCCTGGGGAGAGAGGAAGAGAGTGTTAGAATATTTGTAAAAGCCTGGAAGATGAGAGATGGAGAACCATAAGGGGGCATAGGGATACTCTGGGGTGGAGAGTTACAGAGATCTACTATTAGAGGATAATGTTAATATAACTGGAACACAGAGATACTCAACCCTGGGGTAGACATATGGATGCACTTGACACACTCACAGTAGTGTGTTCAGTACATATATAAACACTTGTTTTGAGACTAATACACTCACTCACACACCACACACACACACACAACACACACACACCACACACACACTTCCAGCACCAGCCAAACACTAGGGAGGGGCCAGCCAGAAGGAAGTGTGTCTCAGTTGATCAGAAATAGCCCTGAGGTCATCTTACTAGATGAATGATATAGTAGTGTGTGTCTTGGCAGTTTCCACAAACACACTCCCCCTCCAAGGGGACTGCCCCCTGAACACATTCCCCCTCCAAGGGGACTGCCCCCTGCTAACTCTGTCTGATAGAGGAGAAAGATAATGATGGAGGAAGAGGAGGAAGAAAAGGATGGAGAGAGAGGAGGAAGAGAAGGATGGAGAGAGAGGAGGAAGAGAAGGATGGAGAGAGAGAAGGAAGAGAAGGATGGAGAGAGAGAAGGATGGAGAGAGAGGAGGAAGAGAAGGATGGAGAGAGAGAAGGATGGAGAGAGGAGGAAGAGAAGGATGGAGAGAGGAGGAAGAGAAGGATGGAGCGAGAGGAGGTAGAGAAGGATGGAGAGAGAGGAGGAAGAGAAGGATGGAGAGAGAGGAGGATGGAGAGAGAGGAGGAAGAGAAGGATGGGAAGAGAGAGGAGGATGGAGAGAGAGGAGGAAGAGAAGGATGGAGAGAGAGGAGGAAGAGAAGGATGGAGAGAGAGGAGGAAGAGAAGGATGGAGAGAGGAGGAAGAGAAGGATGGAGAGAGAGGAGGATGGAGGAAGAGAAGGATGAGAGAGAGAGAAGGATGGAGAGAGAGGAGGAAGAGAAGGATGGAGAGAGGAGGAAGAGAAGGATGGAGAGAGAGAAGGATGGAGAGAGAGGAGGAAGAGAAGGATGGAGAGAGAGGAGGAAGAGAAGGATGGAGAGAGAGAGAAGGATGGAGAGAGAGGAGGAAGAGAAGGATGGAGAGAGGAGGAAGAGAAGGATGGAGAGAGAGGAGGAAGAGAAGGATGGAGAGAGAGGAGGAAGAGAAGGATGGAGAGAGGAGGAAGAGGTGGATGGAGAGAGGAGGAAGAGAAGGATGGAGAGAGAGGAGGAGGAGAAGGATGGAGAGAGAGGAGGAAGAGAAGGATGGAGAGAGAGGAGGAAGAGAAGGATGGAGAGAGAGGAGGAAGAGAAGGATCTAGAGAGAGGAGGATGGAGAGAGAGGAGGAAGAGAAGGATGGAGAGAGAGGAGGAAGAGAAGGATGTAGAGAGAGGAGGTAGAGAAGGATGGAGAGAGAGGAGGAAGAGAAGGATGGAGAGAGAGGAGGAAGAGAAGGATGGAGAGAGAGGAGGAAGAGAAGGATGGAGAGAGAGGAGGAAGAGAAGGATGGAGAGAGAGGAGGAAGAGAAGGATGGAGAGAGAGGAAGAAGAGAAGGATGGAGAGAGAGGAGGAAGAGAAGGATGGAGAGAGAGGAGGAAGAGAAGGATGGAGAGAGAGGAGGAAGAGAAGAATGGAGAGAGAGGAGGAAGAGAAGGATCTAGAGAGAGGAGGATGGAGAGAGAGGAGGATGGAGAGAGAGGAGGAAGAGAAGGATGGAGAGAGAGGAGGAAGAGAAGGATGTAGAGAGAGGAGGAAGAGAAGGATGGAGAGAGAGGAGGAAGAGAAGGATGTAGAGAGAGGAGGAAGAGAAGGATGGAGAGAGAGGAGGAAGAGAAGGATGGAGAGAGAGGAGGAAGAGAAGGATGGAGAGAGGAGGAAGAGGTGGATGGAGAGAGGAGGAAGAGAAGGATGGAGAGAGAGGAGGAGGAGAAGGATGGAGAGAGAGGAGGAAGAGAAGGATGGAGAGAGAGGAGGAAGAGAAGGATGGAGAGAGAGGAGGAAGAGAAGGATCTAGAGAGAGGAGGATGGAGAGAGAGGAGGAAGAGAAGGATGGAGAGAGAGGAGGAAGAGAAGGATGTAGAGAGAGGAGGTAGAGAAGGATGAGAGAGAGGAGGAAGAGAAGGATGGAGAGAGAGGAGGAAGAGAAGGATGGAGAGAGAGGAGGAAGAGAAGGATGGAGAGAGAGGAAGAAGAGAAGGATGGAGAGAGAGGAGGAAGAGAAGGATGGAGAGAGAGGAGGAAGAGAAGGATGGAGAGAGAGGAGGAAGAGAAGAATGGAGAGAGAGGAGGAAGAGAAGGATCTAGAGAGAGGAGGATGGAGAGAGAGGAGGATGGAGAGAGAGGAGGAAGAGAAGGATGGAGAGAGAGGAGGAAGAGAAGGATGTAGAGAGAGGAGGAAGAGAAGGATGGAGAGAGAGGAGGAAGAGAAGGATGGAGAGAGAGGAGGAAGAGAAGGATGGAGAGAGAGGAGGAAGAGAAGGATGGAGAGAGAGGAGGAAGAGAAGGATGGAGAGAGGAGGAAGAGGTGGATGGAGAGAGGAGGAAGAGAAGGATGGAGAGAGAGGAGGAGGAGAAGGATGGAGAGAGAGGAGGAAGAGAAGGATGGAGAGAGAGGAGGAAGAGAAGGATGGAGAGAGAGGAGGAAGAGAAGGATCTAGAGAGAGGAGGATGGAGAGAGAGGAGGAAGAGAAGGATGGAGAGAGAGGAGGAAGAGAAGGATGTAGAGAGAGGAGGAAGAGAAGGATGAGAGAGAGGAGGAAGAGAAGGATGGAGAGAGAGGAAGAAGAGAAGGATGGAGAGAGAGGAGGAAGAGAAGGATGGAGAGAGAGGAGGAAGAGAAGGATGGAGAGAGAGGAGGAAGAGAAGGATGGAGAGAGGAGGAAGAGAAGGATGGAGAGAGAGGAGGAAGAGAAGGATGGAGAGAGAGGAGGAAGAGAAGGATGGAGAGAGAGGAGGAAGAGAAGGATGGAGAGAGAGGAAGAAGAGAAGGATGGAGAGAGAGGAGGAAGAGAAGGATGGAGAGAGAGAGGAGGAAGAGAAGGATGGAGAGAGAGGAGGAAGAGAAGGATGGAGAGAGAGGAGGAAGAGAAGGATGGAGAGAGAGAAGGATGGAGAGAGAGGAGGAAGAGAAGGATGGAGAGAGAGGAGGAAGAGGAGGATGGAGAGAGAGGAGGAAGAGAAGGATGAAGAGAGAGGAGGAAGAGAAGGATGGAGGAAGAGGAGGAAGAGAAGGATGGAGGAAGAGGAGGAAAAGAAGGATGGAGAGAGAGGAGGAAGAGAAGGATGGAGAGAGAGGAGGAAGAGAAGGATGGAGAGAGAGGAGGATGGAGAGAGAGGAGGAGGAAGAGAAGGATGAGAGAGAGGAGGATGGAGAGAGAGGAGGAGGAAGAGAAGGATGGAGAGAGAGGAGGAGGAGAAAATTGAAGAGAAAAAGCAGAAGAAAAGGATGTAGAAAGAGAAACCTGGAAGGCGAGGGAAGGAAGATAAGGGAGGAGAGAGAGAGAGAGAGAGAGAGAGAGAGAGAGAGAGAGAGAGAGAGAGAGAGAGATCGATACTCCCATGTCTACTGGGTGAAATACCACAGTGTGCCATCACAGCAGCAAGATTTGTGACCTGTTGCCACAAGAAAAGGGCAACCAGTGAAGAACAAACACCATTGTAAATACAACCTATGTTTATTTATTTTCCCATTTGTACTTTAACTATTTGCACATCATTACAACACTGTATACATACATTATATGACATTTGAAGTGTCTATTCCTTTCAAACTTCTGAGTGTAATGTTTACTGTTCATTTTTTATTGTTTATGTCACTTTTATTTATTATCTATTTCACTTGCTTTGGCAATGTTAACATATGTTTCCCATGCCAATAGAGCCTTTTGAATTGAATTGATATCAGAGTACTGAGAGAGGGAAGGAGAGAGAGATATCTGAGAACTGAAGAGAGGGAGGGAAGGAGAGAGAGATATCTGAGTACTGAGAAGAGGGAGGGAAGGAGAGAGAGAGATATGAGTACTGAAGAGAGGGAGGGAAGGAGAGAGAAATATCTGAGTACTGAGAGAGGGAGGGAAGGATGAGAGAGATATCTGAGTACTGAAGAGAGGGAGGGAAGGAGAGAGAGATATCTGAGTACTGAGAAGAGGGAGGGAAGGAGAGAGAGATATCTGAGTACTGAGAGAGGGAGGGAAGGAGAGAGAGATATATGAGTACTGAGGGAGGGAAGGAGAGAGAGATATCTGAGTACTGAGAGAGGGAGGGAAGGAGAGAGAGATATCTGAGTACTGAGAAGAGGGAGGGAAGGAGAGAGAGATATCTGAGTACTGAGAGAGGGAGGGAAGGAGAGAGAGATATATGAGTACTGAGGGAGGGAGGGAAGGAGAGAGAGATATCTGAGTACTGAGAGAGGGAGGGAAGGAGAGAGAGATATATGAGTACTGAGGGAGGGAGGGAAGGAGAGAGAGATATATGAGTACTGAGGGAGGGAGGGAAGGAGAGAGAGATATATATGAGTACTGAGAAGAGGGAGGGAAGGAGAGAGAGATACAGTGGGGAAAAAAGTATTTAGTCAGCCACCAATTGTGCAAGTTCTCCCACTTAAAAAGTTGAGAGAGGCCTGTAATTTTCATCATAGGTACACGTCAACTATGACAAACAAAATGAGAAAAACAAATCCAGAAAATCACATTGTAGGATTTTTAATGAATTTATTTGCAAATTATGGTGGAAAATAAGTATTTGGTCAATAACAAAAGTTTCTCAATACTTTGTTATATACCCTTTGTTGGCAATGACACAGGTCAAACGTTTTCTGTAAGTCTTCACAAGGTTTTCACACACTTTTGCTGGTATTTTGGCCCATTCCTCCATGCAGATCTCCTCTAGAGCAGTGATGTTTTGGGGCTGTCGCTGGGCAACACGGACTTTCAACTCCCTCCAAAGATTTTCAATGGGGTGGAGATCTGGAGACTGTCTAGGCCACTCCAGGACCTTGAAATGCTTCTTACGAAGCCACTCCTCTGTTGCCCGGGCGGTGTGTTTGGGATCATTGTCATGCTGAAAGACCCAGCCACGTTTCATCTACAATGCCCTTGCTGATGGAAGGAGGTTTTCACTCAAAATCTCACGATACATGGACCCATTCATTCTTTCCTTTACACGGATCAGTCGTCCTGGTCCCTTTGTTTCCACCCCCATGCTTCACAGTAGGTATGGTGTTCTTTGGATGCAACTCAGCATTCTTTGTCCTCCAA
The DNA here is from genome assembly GCF_020615455.1 of Coregonus clupeaformis. Classification (NCBI taxonomy): domain Eukaryota; kingdom Metazoa; phylum Chordata; class Actinopteri; order Salmoniformes; family Salmonidae; genus Coregonus; species Coregonus clupeaformis. The sequence goes on along the minus strand of NW_025537091.1, from coordinate 32,990 downwards.
ACACGACGAGAAACCAAAAAGTTATATTTTGGTTTCATCTGACCATATGCCATTCTCCCAATCCTCTTCTGGATCATCCAAATGCACTCTAGCAAACTTCAGACGGGCCTGGACATGTACTGGCTTAAGCAGGGGGACACGTCTGGCACTGCAGGATTTGAGTCCCTGGCAGCGTAGTGTGTTACTGATGGTAGGCTTTGTTACTTTGGTGCCAGCTCTCTGCAGGTCATTCACTAGGTCCCCCCGTGTGGTTCTGGGATTTTTGCTCACCGTTCTTGTGATCATTTTGACCCCACAGGGTGAGATTTCTTCAAACCAAGCTGCTTACCTATTGCAGATTCAGTCTTCCCAGCCTGGTGCAGGTCTACAATTTTGTTTCTGGTGTCCTTTGACAGCTCTTTGGTCTTGGCCATAGTGGAGTTTGGAGTGTGACTGTTTGAGGTTGTGGACAGGTGTCTTTTATACTGATAACAAGTTCAAACAGGTGCCATTAATACAGGTAACGAGTGGAGGACAGAGGAGCCTCTTAAGGAAGAAGTTACAGGTCTGTGAGAGCCAGAAATCTTGCTGGTTTGTAGGTGACCAAATACTTATTTTCCACCATAATTTGCAAATAAATTCATTAGAAATCCTACAATGTGATTTTCTGGAAAAAAAATTCTCAACTTGTCTGTCATAGTTGACGTGTACCTATGATGAAAATTACAGGCCTCTCTCATCTTTTTAAGTGGGAGAACTTGCACAATTGGTGGCTGACTAAATACTTTTTTCCCCCACTGTATATGAGTACTGAGAGAGGGAGGGAAGGAGAGAGAGATATCTGAGTACTGAGAGAGGGAGGGAAGGAGAGCCTGACATAAGAAACCAGAGAGAGAGAGAGAGGGGGGTCTGGCTAGACAGGCTACCCTGTGGTTCAGACAGACAGAGAAGTGGGGATTCTACCTGGGAGGGATGGGAAAGAAGACAGGTCTGTGTGTCTGGGGAGTGAGTGGTAGCTCTCTGACACACCCCACTGGCTTTCTGACTGTCTGATTATGTCTACTGGAACCTTATTAAATATCACTGCTGTTCCATCCTACTGCAGTCTTAATAAACCTTATTAAATATCAGTGCTGTTCCATCCTACTGCAGTCTTAATATCCTTATTAAATATCACTGCTGTTCCATCCTACTGCAGTCTTAATAAACCTTATTAAATATCACTGCTGTTCCATCCTACTGCAGTCTTAATATCCTTATTAAATATCACTGCTGTTCCATGCTACTGCAGTCTTAATAAACCTTATTAAATATCACTGCTGTTCCATCCTACTGCAGTCTTAATAAACCTTATTAAATATCACTGCTGTTCCATCCTACTGCAGTCTTAATAAACCTTATTAAATATCACTGCTGTTCCATCCTACTGCAGTCTTAATAAACCGTATTAAATATCACTGCTGTTCCATCCTACTGCAGTCTTAATAAACCGTATTAAATATCACTGCTGTTCCATCCTACTGCAGTCTTAATAAACCTTATTAAATATCACTGCTGTTCCATCCTACTGCAGTCTTAATAAACCGTATTAAATATCACTGCTGTTCCATCCTACTGCAGTCTTAATAAACCTTATTAAATATCACTGCTGTTCCATCCTACTGCAATCTTAATAAACCATATTAAATATCACTGCTGTTCCATTCTACTGCAGTCTTAATATCCTTATTAAATATCACTGCTGTTCCATCCTACTGCAGTCTTAATAAACCGTATTAAATATCACTGCTGTTCCATCCTACTGCAATCTTAATAAACCATATTAAATATCACTGCTGTTCCATCCTACTGCAGTCTTAATAAACCGTATTAAATATCAGTGCTGTTCCATCCTACTGCAGTCTTAATAAACCTTATTAAATATCACTGCTGTTCCATGCTACTGCAGTCTTAATAAACCTTATTAAATATCACTGCTGTTCCCTCCTACTGCAGTCTTAATATCCTTATTAAATATCACTGCTGTTCCCTCCTACTGCAGTCTTAATATCCTTATTAAATATCACTGCTGTTCCATTCTACTGCAGTCTTAATAAACCTTATTAAATATCACTGCTGTTCCATCCTACTGCAGTCTTAATAAACCATATTAAATATCACTGCTGTTCCATCCTACTGCAGTCTTAATAAACCGTATTAAATATCACTGCTGTTCCATCCTACTGCAGTCTTAATAAACCTTATTAAATATCACTGCTGTTCCATCCTACTGCAATCTTAATAAACCATATTAAATATCACTGCTGTTCCATTCTACTGCAGTCTTAATAAACCGTATTAAATATCAGTGCTGTTCCATCCTACTGCAGTCTTAATAAACCTTATTAAATATCACTGCTGTTCCATGCTACTGCAGTCTTAATAAACCTTATTAAATATCACTGCTGTTCCCTCCTACTGCAGTCTTAATATCCTTATTAAATATCACTGCTGTTCCTTCCTACTGCAGTCTTAATATCCTTATTAAATATCACTGCTGTTCCCTCCTACTGCAGTCTTAATAAACCTTATTAAATATCACTGCTGTTCCCTCCTACTGCAGTCTTAATATCCTTATTAAATATCACTGCTGTTCCATCCTACTGCAGTCTTAATATCCTTATTAAATATCACTGCTGTTCCATCCTACTGCAGTCTTAAAGAAGGCTGTCTGAAGAACAATCATCCTACTGTGTTTTTCTGTTGAGCATATGGTGTACAAAACATTAACAACACCTTCCTAATATTGAGTTGCATCCCCTTTTTGACCTCAGAACAGCCTCAACTCGTCGGGGCATGGACTCTACAAGGTGTCGAAAGTGAACCAACGGGATGCTGGCCCATGTTGACTCCAATGCTTCCCTCAGTTGTGTCAAGTTGGCTGGATGTCCTTTTGAGTGGTGGACCATTCTTGATACACACGGGAAATGGTTGAGCGTGAAAAATCCAGCAGTGTTAGTGTTCTTGACCCACTCAAACCGGTGCGCCTGGCACCTACTACCATACCCCGTTCAAAGGCACTTCAATCTTTTGTCTTGCCCATTCACCCTCTGAATGGCCACACAGACTTAAAATCCTTCTTTAACCTGTCTCCTCCCCTTCATCGATGCTGATAGGCTGACAGTGTGTGTTGGAGGGGCCAGCTCTCGATGGTGATAGGCTGATGGTGTATGTTGGAGGGGCCAGCTCTGGATGGTGATAGGCTGACAGTGTGTGTTGGAGAACACAGGAGGTCTGGATGGAAGCTGTGCTGATGTGAACGGTCTGATGAACACACAGATGAACCCCACTCCACTCTCTCCCTTAGCACTTTAACAGAGTAAAAGAACACTAGTTAGGGAGAGCATCCAGAATTAGAGAGCATTTCTCCTAACCTACTCTGAGAAGCCATTTTAGGACGTGCACAGTGGTTTGACCTCTTGACCTTTACCTTCAACTATAATTACTACTATTGACCCCTGACCCTACAGTCAGGTGACGGGAGAGGAAGAGCACATAAGTCAACAGCAGAAAGAGGAAACCTAACACAAACATCCAGAATGAGAGGATTTCACAACATGTTGACCCCTGAACCTTAACCCCTTGACAACTGCCTTCCGAGGACAGTGTCACCACAGTAGAAGAGTTCACCTACTGTACCCATTTCTCTGAAGCTACTCCGAACCTCGAGAGAGAGAGAGAGAGAGAGAGAGAGAGAGAGAGAGAGAGAGAGAGAGAGAGAGAGAGAGAGAGAGAGAGAGAGAGAGAGAGAGAGAGAGAGAGAGAGAGAGAGACAGAGAGAGAGAGAGAGAGAGAGAGAGAGAGAGAGAGAGAGAGAGAGAGAGAGAGAGAGAGAGAGAGAGAGAGAGAGAGAGAGAGAGAGAGAGCGAGAGACAGAGAGAGACAGAGAGAGACAGAGAGAGACAGAGAGAGACAGAGAGACAGAGAGACAGAGAGAGAGAGAGACAGAGACAGAGACAGAGACAGAGACAGAGACAGAGACAGAGACAGAGACAGAGACAGAGAGAGAGAGAGAGAGAGAGACAGAGAGAGATCTAATAGTAATAGTGTTCTAGGGAGGGTTGGAGAAAACATTCAGATTGGCTCCTTGCCCTGCTGTGTCCCGCTGGAGGTGTTAATACCATCATTAGAGATGTTACTACCTGTCACCCTGAACACCAGGCCACAAGCAGACAGCAACATTAGCCAACACATCTCTCTCCTCTCTCTAGTTCTACCTCCACCTTCTCTCTCTCTCTTCATTCAGTAGACTTTATTGACATGGCCAGTTAAATGACTTCCATTGTCATTGTATACGTATAACAACAATGGTGGGACCAACATCAATAAGGCATCAATGATAATAAATTAGTAGTAGTGGAAATGGGATTACCATTAACAGCAACTACAACAACTATATTAATGAGAACAACAATACATGAAAGCAATAGTAGTCGACCAGTCTCAACATGACTGAGAAGCCCCCCCATCCTAAAAAAAGTATGTGATGATAAGGTCAAGACTGTCTGTTGTTCTAGACAGGTCTGTGATGATAAGGTCAAGACTGTCTGTTGTTCTAGACAGGTCTGTGATGATAAGGTCAAGACTCTGTCTGTTGTTTGAAACAGGTATGTGATGATAAGGCCAATACTTTGTATGTTGTTCTAGACAGGTCTGTGATAAGGTCAAGACTGTCTGTTGTTCTAGATGGGTCTGTGATGATAAGGTCAAGACTCTGTCTGTTGTTTGAAACAGGTATGTGATGATAAGGCCAATACTATGTCTGTTGTTCTAGACAGGTCTGTGATAAGGCCAATAGTGTGTCTGTTCTTCTAGACAGGTCTGTGATGATAAGGTCAAGACTCTGTCTGTTGTTCTAGACAGGTTTGTGATGATAAGGTCAAGGCTGTATGTTCTTCTAGACAGGTCTGTGATGATAAGGTCAAGACTGTCTGTTGTTCTAGACAGGTCTGTGATGATAAGGTCAAGACTGTCTGTTGTTCTAGACAGGTCTGTGATGATAAGGTCAAGACTCTGTCTGTTGTTCTAGACAGGTCTGTGATGATAAGGTCAAGGCTGTCTGTTGTTCTAGACAGGTCTGTGATGATAAGGTCAAGACTGTCTGTTGTTCTAGACAGGTCTGTGATGATAAGGTCAAGACTCTGTCTGTTGTTCTAGACAGGTCTGTGATGATAAGGTCAAGGCTGTATGTTGTTCTAGACAGGTCTGTGATGATAAGGTCAAGGCTGTATGTTGTTCTAGACAGGTCTGTGATAAGGTCATGACTCTGTATGTTGTTCTAGACAGGTCCCCCTCCCCCACCCCACCCATTAAAAAAATAAAGGGTGGTTGTCACACTGGCTATCCTAAGTTGAATGCACCAATTTGTAAGTGGCTCTGGATAAGAGCGTCTGCTAAATGACTAAAATGTAAATGTAAAATGTCTGTGTGTTATACACTCCTGCCTTTTTGCCTGTCAACCAGCCTGTTTGTCTGCCAGCCTGTTTGTCAACCAGCCTGTTTGTCTACCAGCCTGTTTGTCTACCAGCCTGTTTGTCTACCAGCCTGTTTGTCTACCAGTCTGTTTGTCTGCCAGCCTGTTTGTCTACCAGCCTGTTTGTCTACCAGCCTGTTTGTCTGCCAGCCTGTTTGTCTACCAGCCTGTTTGTCTACCAGCATGTTTGTCTGTTTTTTGTTTATTTGTTTTTTTATTTGGATCCTCATTAGCAGAAGCAGCAGCTACTCTTCCTGGGGTCTACAAGGAAGTACGACTGCCTCTCCCGTTTCACTGTTTGCTGTACTAACCTCAGACTCCTCAGAGAGACTTCCTGTACTTAGTGAACACTCTCCTCAGAGAGACTTCCTGTACTTAGTGAACACTCTCCTCAGAGAGACTTCCTGTACTTAGTGAACACTCTCCTCGGAGAGACTTCCTGTACTTAGTGAACACTCTCCTCAGAGAGACTTCCTGTACTTAGTGAACACTCTCCTCAGAGAGACTTCCTGTACTTAGTGAACACTCTCCTCAGAGAGACTTCCTGTACTTAGTTAACACTCTCCTCAGAGAGACTTCCTGTACTTAGTGAACACTCTCCTCAGAGAGACTTCCTGTACTTAGTGAACACTCTCCTCAGAGAGACTTCCTGTACTTAGTGAACACTCTCCTCAGAGAGACTTCCTGTACTTAGTTAACACTCTCCTCAGAGAGACGTCCTGTACTTAGTGAACACTCTCCTCAGAGAGACTTCCTGTACCTAGTGAACACTCTCCTCAGAGAGACTTCCTGTACTTAGTGAACACTCTCCTCAGAGAGACTTCCTGTACTTAGTGAACACTCCTCAGAGAGACTTCCTGTACTTAGTGAACACTCTCCTCAGAGAGACTTCCTGTACTTAGTGAACACTCTCCTCAGAGAGACTTCCTGTACTTAGTGAACACTCCTCAGAGAGACTTCCTGTACTTAGTGAACACTCTCCTCAGAGAGACTTCCTGTACCTAGTGAACACTCTCCTCAGAGAGACTTCCTGTACTTAGTGAACACTCCTCAGAGAGACTTCCTGTACTTAGTGAACACTCTCCTCAGAGAGACTTCCTGTACTTAGTGAACACACTCCTCAGAGAGACTTCCTGTACTTAGTGAACACTCCTCAGAGAGACTTCCTGTACTTAGTGAACACTCTCCTCAGAGAGACTTCCTGTACTTAGTGAACACTCCTCAGAGAGACTTCCTGTACTTAGTGAACACTCTCCTCAGAGAGACTTCCTGTACTTAGTGAACACACTCCTCAGAGAGACTTCCTGTACTTAGTGAACACTCCTCAGAGAGACTTCCTGTACTTAGTGAACACTCTCCTCAGAGAGACTTCCTGTACTTAGTGAACACTCCTCAGAGAGACTTCCTGTACTTAGTGAACACTCCTCAGAGAGACTTCCTGTACTTAGTGAACACTCTCCTCAGAGAGACTTCCTGTACTTAGTGAACACTCTCCTCAGAGAGACTTCCTGTACTTAGTGAACACTCCTCAGAGAGACTTCCTGTACTTAGTGAACACTCCTCAGAGAGACTTCCTGTACTTAGTGAACACTCTCCTCAGAGAGACTTCCTGTACTTAGTGAACACTCTCCTCAGAGAGACTTCCTGTACTTAGTGAACACTCCTCAGAGAGACTTCCTGTACTTAGTGAACACTCTCCTCAGAGAGACTTCCTGTACTTAGTGAACACTCCTCAGAGAGACTTCCTGTACTTAGTGAACACTCTCCTCAGAGAGACTTCCTGTACTTAGTGAACACTCTCCTCAGAGAGACTTCCTGTACTTAGTGAACACTCCTCAGAGAGACTTCCTGTACTTAGTGAACACTCTCCTCAGAGAGACTTCCTGTACTTAGTGAACACTCTCCTCAGAGAGACTTCCTGTACTTAGTTAACACTCTCCTCAGAGAGACTTCCTGTACTTAGTGAACACTCTCCTCAGAGAGACTTCCTGTACTTAGTGAACACTCTCCTCAGAGAGACTTCCTGTACTTAGTGAACACTCTCCTCAGAGAGACTTCCTGTACTTAGTTAACACTCTCCTCAGAGAGACGTCCTGTACTTAGTGAACACTCTCCTCAGAGAGACTTCCTGTACCTAGTGAACACTCTCCTCAGAGAGACTTCCTGTACTTAGTGAACACTCTCCTCAGAGAGACTTCCTGTACTTAGTGAACACTCCTCAGAGAGACTTCCTGTACTTAGTGAACACTCTCCTCAGAGAGACTTCCTGTACTTAGTGAACACTCTCCTCAGAGAGACTTCCTGTACTTAGTGAACACTCCTCAGAGAGACTTCCTGTACTTAGTGAACACTCTCCTCAGAGAGACTTCCTGTACTTAGTGAACACTCTCCTCAGAGAGACTTCCTGTACTTAGTGAACACTCCTCAGAGAGACTTCCTGTACTTAGTGAACACTCTCCTCAGAGAGACTTCCTGTACTTAGTGAACACACTCCTCAGA
>NW_025537091.1:0-17500 GCF_020615455.1 Coregonus clupeaformis | reverse complement strand
AGTAGGAACTAGAAGCTATAGTAGGAACTAGAAGCCACAGTAGGAACTAGAGCTAAAGTAGGAACTAGGAGCTATAGTAGGAACTAGAAGCTATAGTAGAACTAGAAGCCATAGTAGAACTAGAAGCTATAGTAGGAACTAGAAGCCATAGTAGAACCAGGAGCTATAGTAGGAACTAGAAGCTATAGTAGGAACTAGGAGCTATAGTAGGAACCAGGAGCCATAGTAGGAACTAGAAGCTATAGTAGGAACTAGGAGCTATAGTAGGAACTAGGAGCTATAGTAGGAACTAGGAGCTATAGTAGAACCAGGAGCTATAGTAGGAACTAGGAGCTATAGTAGGAACTAGAAGCTATAGTAGGAACTAGAAGCCATAGTAGGAACTAGGAGCTATAGTAGGAACTAGAAGCTATAGTAGGAACTAGGAGCTATAGTAGGAACTAGGATATATAGTAGGAACTAGGAGCTATAGTAGGAACTAGGAGCTATAGTAGGAACTAGAAGCTATAGTAGGAACTAGGAGCTATAGTAGGAACTAGAAACCATAGTAGGAACTAGGAGCTATAGTAGGAACTAGGAGCAATAGTAGGAACTAGGAGCCATTGTAGGAACTAGGAGCTATAGTAGGAACTAGAAGCTATAGTAGGAACTAGGAGCTATAGTAGGAACTAGGAGCTATAGTAGGAACTAGGATCTATAGTAGGAACTAGGAGCTATAGTAGGAACCAGGAGCTATAGTAGGAACCAGGAGCTATAGTAGGAACTAGAAGCTATAGTAGGAACTAGGAGCTATAGTAGGAACTAGGAGCTATAGTAGGAACTAGGAGCTATAGTAGGAACCAGGAGCTATAGTAGAACTAGAAGCTATAGTAGGAACTAGGAGCTATAGTAGGAACTAGGAGCTATAGTAGGAACTAGGAGCTATAGTAGGAACTAGGAGCTATAGTAGGAACTAGAAGCTATAGTAGGAACTAGAAACCATAGTAGGAACCAGGAGCTATAGTAGGAACTAGGAGCTATAGTAGGAACTAGGAGCTATAGAAGGAACTAGGAGCTATAGTAGGAACCAGGAGCTATAGTAGGAACTAGGAGCTATAGTAGGAACTAGGAGCTATAGTAGGAACTAGAAGCTATAGTAGGAACTAGGAGCTATAGTAGGAACTAGGAGCTATAGTAGGAACTAGGAGCTCTATTAGAACTAGGAGCTATAGTAGGAACTAGGAGCCATAGTAGTAACTAGGAGCTATAGTAGGAACTAGAAGCCATAGTAGGAACCAGGAGCTATAGTAGGAACCAGGGAGCTATAGTAGGAACTAGGAGCTATAGAAGGAACCAGGAGCTATAGTAGGAACTAGGAGCTATAGTAGGAACTAGGAGCTATAGTAGGAACTAGGAGCTATAGTAGGAACCAGGAGCTATAGTAAGAACTAGGAGCTATAGTAGGAACTAGGAGCCATAGTAGGAACTAGGAGCTATAGTAAGAACTAGAGCCATAGTAGGAACTAGAGCTATAGTAGGAACTAGGAGCTATAGTAGGAACTAGGAGCTATAGTAGGAACTAGGAGCTATAGTAGGAACTAGGAGCTATAGTAGGAACTAGGAGCTATAGTAGGAACTAGGAGCCATAGTAGGAACTAGGAGCTATAGTAGGAACTAGGAGCTACAGTAGAACTAGGAGCTATAGTAGGAACTAGGAGCCATAGTATCAGTAAGAGCTGTGTGTGGAAACTAGCTAGCTAGCTGTCAATACACTCAGTAAACAAAACATAAACGCACATACTGGTAACTGCCAAAATAAAGGAAACTCTTGAGTAAATGACAGATACAAAGTATATTGAAAGCAGGTGCTTCCACACAGGTGTGGTTCCTGAATCAAGTAAGAAATTAAAACATCCCATCATGCTTAGGGTCATGTATAAAAAATGCCCATTTGCCCATTATTTTGGCTACCATGGCTAGAAGAAGAGATCTCAGTGACTTTGAAAGAGGAGTCTCAAAGGAGCATATGGGGATTAGAAGGGTGTGTGTGTGTGTGTGTTTTGTGTGTTTGTGTGTTTGTGTGTTTGTGTGTGTGTGTGTGTGTGTGTGTGTGTGTGTGTGTGTGTGTGTGTGTTGTGTGGTGTGTGTGTGTGTGTGTGTGTGTGTGTGTGTGTGTTTGTGTTGTGTAGCATGGAACAAAGCAGCCATGCTAACAAAGGGAAGGCAGCCTGCCTGATCCAGGTATCAATTATTGAGAGCATCCACACAAAGGAGAGGAGAGGGACGAGCTAGGAGTAGAGAGATCAGAGTAGAGAGCTAGGAGTAGAGAGATCGGAGTAGAGAGATCGGAGTAGAGAGATCAGAGTAGAGAGATGGGAGTAGAGAGATCAGAGTAGAGAGATGGGAGTAGAGAGATGGGAGTAGAGAGATCGGAGTAGAGAGATCAGAGTAGAGAGATCGGAGTAGAGAGCTAGGAGTAGAGAGATCAGAGTAGAGAGATGGGAGTAGAGAGATGGGAGTAGAGAGATGGGAGTAGAGAGATGGGAGTAGAGAGATCGGAGTAGAGAGATCAGAGTAGAGAGATCGGAGTAGAGAGCTAGGAGTAGAGAGATGGGAGTAGAGAGATGGGAGTAGAGAGATCGGAGTAGAGAGATCAGAGTAGAGAGATCCGAGTAGAGAGCTAGGAGTAGAGAGATCAGAGTAGAGAGATCGGAGTAGAGAGCTAGGAGTAGAGAGATCAGAGTAGAGAGATCGGAGTAGAGAGATCGGAGTAGAGAGATCAGAGTAGAGAGCTAGGAGTAGAGAGATCGGAGTAGAGAGATCAGAGTAGAGAGATCGGAGTAGAGAGCTAGGAGTAGAGAGATCAGAGTAGAGAGATCGGAGTAGAGAGCTAGGAGTAGAGAGATCAGAGTAGAGAGCTAGGAGTAGAGAGATCGGAGTAGAGAGATCAGAGTAGAGAGATCGGAGTAGAGAGCTAGGAGTAGAGAGATCGGAGTAGAGAGATCGGAGTAGAGAGATCGGAGTAGAGAGATCGGAGTAGAGAGATCGGAGTAGAGAGATCGGAGTAGAGAGATCAGAGTAGAGAGCTAGGAGTAGAGAGATCAGAGTAGAGAGATGGGAGTAGAGAGATCGGAGTAGAGAGATCGGAGTAGAGAGATCGGAGTAGAGAGCTAGGAGTAGAGAGCTAGGAGTAGAGAGATCAGAGTAGAGAGATCAGAGTAGAGAGCTAGGAGTAGAGAGATCGGAGTAGAGAGCTAGGAGTAGAGAGATCAGAGTAGAGAGATCGTAGTAGAGAGATCAGAGTAGAGAGCTAGGAGTATAGAGATCAGAGTAGAGAGATCGGAGTAGAGAGATCGGAGTAGAGAGATCGGAGTAGAGAGATCGGAGTAGAGAGATCGGAGTAGAGAGCTAGGAGTAAAGAGATCGGAGTAGAGAGCTAGGAGTAGAGAGATCGGAGTAGAGAGATCGGAGTAGAGAGATCAGAGTAGAGAGCTAGGAGTAGAGAGATCAGAGTAGAGAGCTAGGAGTAGAGAGATCGGAGTAGAGAGATTGGAGTAGAGAGATCAGAGTAGAGAGCTAGGAGTAGAGAGATCAGAGTAGAGAGATCGGAGTAGAGAGATTGGAGTAGAGAGATCGGAGTAGAGAGCTAGGAGTAGAGAGCTAGGAGTAGAGAGCTAGGAGTAGAGAGCTAGGAGTAGAGAGCTAGGAGTAGAGAGCTAGGAGTAGAGATATCGGAGTAGAGAGCTAGGAGTAGAGAGATCGGAGTAGAGAGCTAGGAGTAGAGAGATTGGAGTAGAGAGATTGGAGTAGAGAGATTGGAGTAGAGAGATCGGAGTAGAGAGATCGGAGTAGAGAGATCGGAGTAGAGAGCTAGGAGTAGAGAGATTGGAGTAGAGAGATTGGAGTAGAGAGATCGGAGTAGAGAGATCGGAGTAGAGAGATCGGAGTAGAGAGATCGGAGTAGAGAGCTAGGAGTAGAGAGATCGCTATAGTAGGAACTAGGAGCTATAGTAGGAACTAGGAGCTATAGTAGGAACTAGAAGCTATAGTAGGAACTAGAAGCTTATAGTAGGAACTAGGAGCTATAGTAGGAACTAGAAGCTATAGTAGGAACTAGGAGCTATAGTAGGAACTAGGAGCTATAGTAGGAACTAGAAGCTATAGTAGGATCTAGGAGCTATAGTAGGAACTAGGAGCTATAGTAAGAACTAGGAGCTATAGTAGGAACTAGGAGCTATAGTAGGAACTAGGAGCTATAGTAGGAACTAGGAGCTATAGTAGGAACTAGGAGCTATAGTAGGAACTAGAAGCTATAGTAGGAACTAGGAGCTATAGTAGGAACTAGGAGCTATAGTAGGAACTAGAAGCTATAGTAGGAACTAGGAGCTAGAGTAGGAACTAGGAGCTAGAGTAAGAACTAGGAGCTATAGTAGGAACTAGGAGCTATAGTAGGAACTAGGAGCTATAGTAGGAACTAGGAGCTATAGTAGGAACTAGAAGCTATAGTAGAACTAGGAGCTATAGTAGGAACTAGAAGCTATAGTAGGAACTAGGAGCTATAGTAGGAACTAGAAGCTATAGTAGAACTAGGAGCTATAGTAGGAACTAGGAGCTATAGTAGGAACTAGGGAGCTATAGTAGGAACTAGGAGCTATAGTAGGAACTAGAAGCTATAGTAGGAACTAGGAGCTATAGTAGGAACTAGAAGCTATAGTAGGAACTAGGAGCTATAGTAGGAACTAGAAGCTATAGTAGGAACTAGGAGCTATAGTAGGAACTAGGAGCTATAGTAGGAACTAGGAGCCATAGTAGAACTAGAAGCTATAGTAGGAACTAGGAGCTATAGTAGGAACTAGGAGCTATAGTAGGAACTAGAAGCTATAGTAGGAACTAGGAGCTATAGTAGGAACTAGGAGCTATAGTAGGAACTAGGAGCTATAGTAGGAACTAGGAGCTATAGTAGGAACTAGGAGCTACAGTAGGAACTAGGAGCTATAGTAAGAACTAGGAGCTATAGTAGGAACTAGGAGCTATAGTAGGAACTAGGAGCTATAGTAGGAACTAGGAGCTATAGTAGGAACTAGGAGCTAGAGTAGGAACTAGGAGCTATAGAAGCAGTAAGAGCTGTGTGTGGAAACTAGCTAGCTAGCTGTCAATACACTCAGTAAACAAAACATAAACGCACATACTGGTAACTGCCAAAATAAATGAAACTCTTGAGTAAATGACAGAAACAAAGTATATTGAAAGCAGGTGCTTCCACACAGGTGTGGTTCCTGAGTCAATTAAGAAATTAAAACATCCCATCATGCTTAGGGTCATGTATAAAAATGACCAGTTGCCCATTATTTTGGCTACCATGGCTAGAAGAAGAGATCTCAGTGACTTTGAAAGAGGAGTCTCAAAGGAGCATATGGGGATTAAAGGGTGTGTGTGTGTGTGTGTTTGTGTGTTTGTGTGTTTGTGTGTTTGTGTGTTTGTGTGTGTGTGTGTGTGTGTGTGTGTGTGTGTGTGTGTGTGTGTGTGTGTGTGTGTGTGTGTGTGTGTGTGTGTGTGTGTGTGTGTGTGTGTTTTGTGTGCGTGCGTTGCGTGCATGCGTGCGGTGCGTGCGTGCTGCGTGTGTGTGTGTGTCTCAGTCACCAGATCTCAACCCAATTGAACATTTACGGTAGATTCTGGAGCGGCGCCTGAGACAGCGTTTTCCACCACCATCAACAAAACACCAAATGATGCAATGACTGGTGGAAGAATGGTTTCACATCCCTCCAATAGAGTTCCAGACACTGGTAGAATCAATGCCAAGGTGCATGGAAGCTGTTCTGGCTCGTGGTGACCCAACGCCCTATTAAGACACTTTATGTTTCCTTTATCTTGGCAGTTACCTGAACATACATGCTTTAGATCGTCACAAACACACAGATGTCTACATCTCACTGTGCGTGTGTGTGTGTGTGTGTATTTCTACTGGTGCCAATGTTGTCAGACATTCCTGATATACAGTACTATTTCACACATGCACACGCACGCACAAACACACACACACACACAAACACCGATCATTAAGACCTGTGGAGTATTAAGTAGGTGAAAACAATGTAATCCACCACACACGCAAAGGGAATACATTGGACATTGGAAAGAATCAAAACTGTCATTCACAAGTGATAATAAAACAGTTCTTTCTTCAGGCAATTCATTACATTTCATCATCTTGTTATTTGTGCGTTGTCTTGTTATTTGTGTGTGGGTGTTTCAGTCTGTTTAGATTTTTTTAGTGTGTGTGTTTGTTTTGTGTATAATGTTTTAGACTGAAAGAACACATACGGTGGAGACAGAGAGAGAACCGAAACACTCACCTTCCAAAATACCAGCTGCCCACCACCAACCACGACGCCCAAACCAAACGTCCAAAAAAATCAACCCTAATATAAAGAAAGCGAGACAAAGAACTGTTGGTATAATCCTCACATCGATCTCCTGCCGGCAGCAACAACCAATCAAATCAAAAAGGAAAGATTGTAGAAAAAAAGGATAGTGGAAAATGAATGAAAAGATTAAGGAAGAAGGACGATGAAATCTTTTGGAGGAAGATAAGTTTAATCCTTAGAGAGGTTGGTTTGTTGCCATGATGAGGTTAGCCTCCCCCAGGATGAATATATCCCAGTCCAGTCCAGTAAATGGATAGTGTTTCCGCCTGCCTGCCTGCCTGCCTCACTAACCCTTCTGTGTCGCTATGTTTCTGATTCCTCTGCTCCAGCGTGCGCCAGTATCCAGAGGCTGTCTTTGTGTGAGAGAGAGAGAGAGAGAGAGAGAGAGAGAGAGAGAGAGAGAGAGAGAGAGAGAGAGAGAGAGAGAGAGAGAGAGAGAGAGAGAGAGAGAGAGAGAGAGAGAGAGAGAGAGAGAGAGAGAGAGAGAGAGAGAGAGCGCGCATGTGTGTGTGTGTGTGTGTGTGTGTGAGAGAGTGGGTTTGTGTGAGAGCGTGTGTGTCCTCCCCCTCCGTATGTATTTGTGTGCAGTCGTGCATGTGGCAGGTGTGTGTGTGTGTTGAGTGTGTGAATGTGTGTGAGGCTCAGCTTGTCAAAGATACTAACATTAGAGTGTGTTGCGTCTGTCTGAGCTGCCTCCAGCTGAGAGAGAGAGAGAATCAACTGATCTCACAGAATATGAAAATCTTCCTCTCTTCTATACGCTGGCTGGCAGGCTTTTCTCTCCCTCCTCCTTTTTCCCTCTTTCATCTCTTATTTTTTTTCCATTCGCTCTTTTGATTCATTTCAATTTCTCAGTCCCTCCCATTAGGTGGTAGGCTGGCTCTGCATGTATCGGTTTGTGTGTGTGTCGGTGTGTGTGAGTGTTTGGCAACGGGTAGACAGAAAGATAAGCTGTTTGCTAGAGTCATTGAGAAAGAGAGGGATGGGTTTTTTACATGGAGGACAAACAGAGAGAGATGGATGAGAGAGCGATGGGAGAGAGGAAGAGAGCGAGAGAGTGGCAGGGGGTAGAGAGAGAAAGTGTGGCAGGGGAGAGAGAGAGAGAGAGAGAGAGAGAGAGAGAGAGAGAGAGAGAGAGAGAGAGAGAGAGAGAGAGAGAGAGAGAGAGAGAGAGAGAGGCAGGGAGGAGAGAGAGAGAGAGTGGCAGGGAGGAGCGAGAGAGAGAGTGGCACGAGGAGAGAGAGAGAGTGGCAGGGAGGAGAGAGAGGCAGGGGGAGAGAGAGAGAGGCGGGGAGAGAGAGAGAGAGTGGCAGGGGGAGAGAGAGAGAGAGAGGCAGGGAGAGAGAGGCGAGAGAGAGAGAGAGAGAGAGAGAGAGAGAGAGAGAGAGAGAGAGAGAGAGGCAGGGAGGAGAGAGAGAGAGAGGCAGGGAGGAGCGAGAGAGAGAGGGCGGGGAGAGAGAGAGAGTGGCAGGGAGGAGAGAGAGGCAGGGGGGAGAGAGAGAGAGGCGGGAGAGAGAGAGAGATAGTGGCAGGGGGAGAGAGAGAGAGAGACGGGGAGAGAGAGAAAGAGATAGTGGCTGGGGGAGAGAGAGAGAGAGAGAGAGAGATAGTGGCAGGGGGAGAGAGATAGTGGCAGGGGGGAGAGAGAGAGAGAGCGAGAGAGAGAGAGAGAGAGAGAGAGAGAGAGAGAGAGAGAGAGAGAGAGAGAGAGAGAGAGAGAGAGAGGCAGGGAGGAGAGAGAGAGTGGCACGGGAGAGAGAGAGAGTGTGGCAGGGAGGAGAGAGAGAGAGGCAGGGGGAGAGAGAGAGAGGCGTGGGGAGAGAGAGAGAGATAGGGCAGGGGGGGAGAGAGAGAGAGAGAGGCAGGGGAGAGAGAGAGCGAGAGAGAGAGAGAGAGAGAGAGAGAGAGAGAGAGAGAGAGAGAGAGAGAGAGAGAGAGGCAGGGAGGAGAGAGAGAGAGGGCACGGGAGAGAGAGAGAGTGGCAGGGAGGAGAGAGAGAGAGGCAGGGGGGAGAGAGAGAGAGGCGGGGGAGAGAGAGAGATAGTGGCAGGGGGAGAGAGAGAGAGAGAGGCAGGGGAGAGAGAGGGAAGAGAGAGAGAGAGAGAGAGAGAGAGAGAGAGAGAGAGAGAGAGAGAGAGAGAGAGAGAGAGAGGAGCAGGGAGGAGAGAGAGAGAGAGGCAGGGAGGAGCGAGAGAGAGTGGCACGGGAGAGAGAGAGAGTGGCAGGGAGGAGAGAGAGGCAGGGGAGAGAGAGAGGGGGGGAGAGAGAGAGAGAGATAGTGGCAGGGGGAGAGAGAGAGAGAGAGAGGCAGGGGAGAGAGAGGCGAGAGAGAGAGAGAGAGAGAGAGAGAGAGAGAGAGAGAGAGAGGCAGGGAGGAGAGAGAGAGAGAGTGGCAGGGAGGAGCGAGAGAGAGAGTGGCACGGGGAGAGAGAGAGAGTGGCAGGGAGGAGAGAGAGGCAGGGGGGAGAGAGAGAGAGGCGGGGGAGAGAGAGAGAGATAGTGGCAGGGGGGAGAGAGAGAGAGAGAGGCGGGGGAGAGAGAGAAAGAGATAGTGGCTGGGGGGAGAGAGAGAGAGAGAGAGAGAGATAGTGGCAGGGGGAGAGAGAGGCAGGGGGAGAGAGAGAGAGAGAGAGAGAGAGAGAGAGAGAGAGAGAGAGAGAGAGAGAGAGAGAGAGAGAGAGAGAGAGAGAGAGAGAGAGAGAGAGAGAGGCAGGGAGGAGAGAGAGAGTGGCACGGGGAGAGAGAGAGAGTGGCAGGGAGGAGAGAGAGAGAGGCAGGGGGGAGAGAGAGAGAGGCGGGGGAGAGAGAGAGAGAGAGTGGCAGGGGGGAGAGAGAGAGAGAGAGGCAGGGAGAGAGAGGCAGAGAGAGAGAGAGAGAGAGAGAGAGAGAGAGAGAGAGAGAGAGAGAGAAAGAGAGAGAGAGAGAGGCAGGGAGGAGAGAGAGAGAGAGAGTGGCACGGGAGAGAGAGAGAGAGAGAGAGAGAGAGAGAGAGAGAGAGAGAGAGAGAGAGAGAGAGAGGCAGGGGAGAGAGAGGCGAGAGAGAGAGAGAGAGAGAGAGAGAGAGAGAGAGAGAGAGAGAGAGAGAGAGAGAGAGAGAGAGAGAGAGAAAGAGAGAGAGAGAGAGAGGCAGGGAGGAGAGAGAGAGAGAGAGTGGCACGGGGAGAGAGAGAGAGTGGCAGGGAGGAGAGAGAGAGAGGCAGGGGGGAGAGAGAGAGAGGCGGGGGAGAGAGAGAGAGATAGTGGCAGGGGGAGAGAGAGAGAGAGAGAGAGGCAGGGGAGAGAGAGGCGAGAGAGAGAGAGAGAGAGAGAGAGAGAGAGAGAGAGAGAGAGAGAGAGAGAGAGAGAGAGAGAGAGAGAGAGAGAGAGAGAGAGAGAGGCAGGGAGGAGAGAGAGAGAGAGAGTGGCACGGGGAGAGAGAGAGAGTGGCAGGGAGGAGAGAGAGAGAGGCAGGGGGGGAGAGAGAGAGAGGCGGGGGGAGAGAGAGAGAGATAGTGGCAGGGGGAGAGAGAGAGAGAGAGAGGCAGGGGAGAGAGAGAGAGAGAGAGAGGCAGGGAGAGAGAGAGAGAGAGAGAGAGAGAGAGAGAGAGAGAGAGAGAGAGAGAGAGAGAGAGAGAGAGAGAGAGAGAGAGAGAGAGAGAGAGAGAGAGAGAGAGAGAGAGAGAGAGGCAGGGAGGAGAGAGAGAGAGAGAGTGGCACGGGGAGAGAGAGAGAGTGGCAGGGAGGAGAGAGAGAGAGGCAGGGGGAGAGAGAGAGAGAGGCGGGGAGGGAGAGAGAGAGAGAGAGAGAGAGAGAGAGAAAGAGAGAGAGAGAGAGGCAGGGAGGAGAGAGAGAGAGAGAGTGGCACGGGGAGAGAGAGTGGCAGGGAGGAGAGAGAGAGAGGCAGGGGGAGAGAGAGAGAGGGCGGGGGAGAGAGAGAGAGATAGTGGCAGGGGGAGAGAGAGAGAGAGAGGCAGGGGAGAGAGAGGCGAGAGAGAGAGAGAGAGAGAGAGAGAGAGAGAGAGAGAGAGAGAGAGAGAGTGGCAGGGGGAGAGAGAGAGAGAGTGGCAGGGGGAGAGAGAGAGAGAGAGTGGCAGGGGGAGAGAGAGAGAGAGTGGCAGGGGGGAGAGAGAGAGAGTGGCAGGGGAGAGAGAGAGAGAGAGGGCAGGGGGAGAGAGAGAGAGTGGCAGGGGGAGAGAGAGAGAGGTGGCAGGGGGAGAGAGAGAGAGGCAGGGGAAAAGAGAGAGCAAGGAAGGTGCAGACCGGAGGAAGAAGAGTGAGAGTAGGGTAGCATTTAGGTAAAGGAACTGGCAGGTGTGTGTGTTGAGATGGGTAATGTGTGTTCAGAGACAGAGAACAGGACTGTGTGCTTCCCATCACCAGCTGAACATGGCTGCCACTGACAGGCTAGGCACACAGGGAACCAACCGTCTGTTGTTTATTTCTATGTGTTGGAGGAGAAAGGGGGAGGGAGAGTGATAGAGAGGTTGGAGAAAACATTCAGACCCTCTGACCGTATGCCACGCTATGTTTACACCAGGGGAGAACCACTGCCTCCTCTCATTGAAGACACAAAGTTCAAGGCCAACTGCGGTACTGCAGGCATTGTTAACAGAAAAGATCCCCCATTATGGTGAATGGAAAAATGTCAATCTTTGTGGTCAATTTTCTTGTAAATATTTTTTTGAAAGACAATCATGGTACCAACAATTGCTTCTAATACACCAGATCTATGTCCTTGAACCGATTATTTTTAAATCGCACAAAGAAGAGGTAATAAAGTTGCTAATGACAGCCTGCAGTACCCCGGTCGGCCTTCAACTTGAGTTACTCAATGAGAGGGGGCAGCACTGAGCTAGCCTGCAACGTCACTTCCTGGAGTAGCTCAAACTGCGCATGTCATGTCTGCATGAGGCGCCATCTTAACCGACTTCATTTGGCTTCAATGTGCTATTGATTCTTCACATAGGAATGAATGGTGTCACGTGATCGATGGCTTTGTCCATCCATATATACAGTCAGTGGTTTACGCCCATGTCTAATGTGTGACTAGTACCTACCAGGCCTGCATCCCAAATGGCACCCTATTTTATTTATTTATTTTTTTAATCCTTTTTTTTTAAGGGGTAGATCAGCTTTAATATTGCAGATAGATTGTAGCTTCCATCAATGTAATTGTCTGCATCATTTCCAATCCCCCATATATATATATTTTTTTGTAAATATATATACAGTACCAGTCAAAAGTTTGGACACCTACTCATTCCAAGGTTTTTCTTTATTTTTACTATTTTCTACATTTATTTGGAATTCAAGGCACACTTAACCAGCATGGCTACCACAGCATTCTGCAGCGATACGCAATCCCATCTGGTTTGGGCTTAGTGGGACTATCATTTGTTTTTCAACCTGACAATGACCCAACACACCTCCAGGCTGTGTAAGGGTTATTTGACCAAGAAGGAGAGTGATGGAGTGCTGCATCAGATGACCTGGCCTCCACAATCACCCGACCTCAGCCCAATTGAGATGGTTTGGGATGAGTTGGACCGCAGAGTGAAGGAAAAGCAGCCAACAAGTGCTCAGCATATGTGGGAATTCCTTCAAGTTGGAAAAGCATTCCAGGTGAAGCTGGTTGAGAGAATGCCAAGAGTGTGCAAAATTGCCATCAAGGCAAAGGGTGGCTATTTGAAGAATCTCAAATATAAAATATATTTTGATTTGTTTAACACTTTTTTGGTTACTACATGATTCCATATGTGTTATTTCACAGTTTTGATGTCTTCACTATTATTCTACAATGTAGAAAATAGTAAAAATAATGAAAAACCCTTGAATGAGTAGGTGTGTCCCATCTTTTGACTGGTACTGTATATACATATATACATACATACATACATACATACATACATACATACATACATACATACATATATATATATAAATATACACATACATATACATACATACATATAAATATATATATTCATATCTTTAAAAAACATTTTCCTTTATTATTTTCCGCCAACCCTACCACCTCTCCCCTAATTGGAGTAAACTAATGAACAACACTTAGACTTACTTCCAGCTTATACATACATTTTACAGACACAATCTATTTTACAATAGTTATATTTTGTTTGTTTTTAGTCCTGTCCTTCCTCTACCTTCATCCTCTCCCATCGATCTCTGATGTCCACCCGGTTTGATTTCTATTTGACACATATTTTTAACTGTGCTGTTTCACAAAAGCTGAGAACCTACAGACACAGTATATTTTACATGAGTTATCTTGTTGTTATTAGTCCCACCTTTCAGCTCCACTCAACCCCTCCCATCTATCTCTTAACACCATCCATATTGGATTTCTATTTGCCATATATTTTTCAACTGTGCTGTGATGTTTCACAAAAGTGCTGAACCTTTCTATTCTCATAGTTTCTACAGATTGTAAATTAAAGATAAACATTTTTGCTAAAAGTATTATTATATTATTGATCGATTGATATTTCAAATCACCCAGTAATGCTATCTGCAGCGTTGGCTCCAGGTAAATGTTGCAATATCTTCAGCCATTCCTGGACCTGCGTCCCAAAAAATTGTCCTTTTGACAAGTAGTATAGGAAATAGGATGCTATTTGGGACCACCCCGTGTCTAAAGTGTGACCAATAGGGAAGTGTCTCTATCTGTCCTATCAGATGGCCCTGCTGCTCCGGGCCGCGTTACCATGTTACATCATCACTCTGTCACTCATTATTAACCATGCTCCAATACCCGCAGCACAATGATGATGTCACCACTTGTCTTGTCTGGAAACTAACACTTCAGGACCCTCTGTCTGTCCGTCTGTGGGACAAGTACTCAGAATTTGACTAGGTGATGTGGTGCTGCCAGTGACAGAAAACAGACTGAAGAGTTTATACAAAGTTTACATACATTACATGTGTATGCAAAGAGGTAGAGCAGTGGATATACACATATACAGTGGATTAACACATTTACAGTATCAATATAAATATATCTAAAAGCAGAGATATGAACACAGTGCAAATGCAGTATAGTGCAGTTATTTAGTGTACAGTTTAGAGATGGCTTGATGAAGTATAGTGCAGTTATTTAGTGTACAGTTTAGAGATGGCTTGATGCAGTATAGTGCAGTTATTTAGTGTACAGTTTAGAGATGGCTTGATGCAGTATAGTGCAGTTATTTAGTGTACAGTTTAGAGATGGCTTGATGCAGTATAGTGCAGTTATTTAGTGTACAGTTTAGAGATGGCTTGATGAAGTATAGTGCAGTTATTTAGTGTACAGTTTAGAGATGGCTTGATGAAGTATAGTGCAGTTATTTAGTGTACAGTTTAGAGATGGCTTGATGAAGTATAGTGCAGTTATTTAGTGTACAGTTTAGAGATGGCTTGATGCAGTATAGTGCAGTTATTTAGTGTACAGTTCAGAGATGGCTTGATGAAGTGTGTCACATAGAGTACGTAGTCCTTTAGTCTTTATGGGCCAGATGGCTGGTAGGTGAGGGCCACAGCACGGGGAAAGAAACTGTTCAGCTGGCGGGTGGTTTTGGTCATGATTGACCTGAATCGCCTGCCAGAGGAGAGTTTTAGTACTGTCCTGATGGTTGAGGGGCCTTTGTGAGTCAAATCTGCAGTAGAACTGTTTTAGTTGATTCGGCAGTAGGGGTCGTCTGCTGCCTGAGGGGCTTTCGGTTTGCAGTTGGTGAAATCCTTTCCAGACTGGAGAAGTGTTGTTCTAGCCTGACCTCGTGCTGCTGTTTGGCTGCAGTCATTCCTGAGGAGCAGTGTCTTGCTATCTCTTTGATAACAGACTAAGATGTGTTAAGAGAGGAGGAGGAGAGAGGAGGAGGAGGAGGAGGAGGGAGAGAGGAGGAGTAGGTGGAGGAGAGGAGGAGGAGGAGGTAGAGAGGAGGAGGTAGAGAGGAGGAGGAGGTGGAGAGAGGAGGAGGAGGAGGTAGAGAGGAGGAGGAGGGAGAGAGGAGGAGGAGGGAGAGAGGAGGAGGAGGTGGAGAGAGGAGGATGAGGTGGAGAGAGGTGGAGGAGGAGGTAGAGAGGAGGAGGAGGTGGAGAGAGGAGGAGGAGGTGGAGAGAGGAGGAGGAGAGAGGAGGAGGAGGAGGAGGAGGAGAGAGGAGGATTAGGTGGAGAGAGGAGGAGGAGGAGGTAGAGAGGAGGAGGAGGAGGTAGAGAGGAGGAGGAGGTGGAGAGAGGAGGAGGAGGGAGAGAGGAGGAGGAGGGAGAGAGGAGGAGGAGGGAGAGAGGAGGAGGAGGTGGAGAGAGGTGGAGTAGGTGGAGAGAGGTGGAGGAGGAGGAGAGAGGAGGTGGAGAGAGGAGGAGTAGGTGGAGGAGAGGGAAGGAGGAGGTAAAGAGGAGGAGTAGGTGGAGAGAGGAGGAGGAGGTGGAGAGAGGAGGAGTAGGTGGAGAGAGGAGGAGGAGGTGGAGAGAGGAGGAGGAGGGAGAGAGGAGGAGGAGGGAGAGAGGAGGAGGAGGGAGAGAGGAGGAGGAGGTGGAGAGAGGTGCAGTAGGTGGAGGAGAGAGGAGAACCTAAACCCTAACCCTAATTGTAACCCTAATCCTAATTGTAACCCTAACCCTAAATCTAACCCAAAGTTTAAAATAGCCTTCTTTTTTTTTCATCATGGGGACGTGGGAAATGTCCCCACGAGGGAGAATTTCCCTTGTTTTACTATCCTTGTGGGGACTTTTGGGGATTTTAGGTCCCCACAAGGATAGAAGAACCAACACACACACACACACACACACACACACGGTGCAGTACACTCAGAAAAGACATCACTAATACATTGTGTGTTATTCATCATGTAAATGTCCTCCAATGGCTCTCTGTAGTGAGTCCAATACAGCAGTGCAGTACTGTAGGTGGTGTGAATGTGCAGTAGCATAGAGTGAAATGGACAGGGACATTGTACACGACACCTCTGGCTACCATCTTGTCTCTCTCTACTCTCTCCACTGGTTGAGTACCCTGACTACCATCCTGTCTCTCTCTACTCTCTCCACTGGTTGAGTCCCCTGGCTACCATCTTGTCTCTCTCTACTCTCTCCACTGGTTGAGACCCCTGGCTACCATCTTGTCTCTCTCTACTCTCTCCACTGGTTGAGTCCCCTGGCTACCATCTTGTCTCTCTCTACTCTCTCCACTGGTTGAGTCCCCTGGCTACCATCCTGTCTCTCTCTACTCTCTCCACTGGTTGAGTCCCCTGGCTACCATCTTGTCTCTCTCTACTCTCTCCACTGGTTGAGTCCCCTGGCTCTCTTTGAACCACCTTTCCCTTGTTTATTTACATAATCATTATTGTTATTTTGTTTATTACATTTTAGATGCATCTTTCACCTGCATAAATGTATACATATGCCCAACGCACATTATATTTACAGCACAGTTAGGCTTCATATTTGCTCTATTTTAGTGGGAATGTATTTAATCTATTTTAATGCTATTCAGTGCCAACATCGTTCCTCTATATATTCTGTGACCCCTGTGAAAGATGGTGCCAATTTATTCTCCATTAATGTAGTGCTTTGATGAAAAGCCTAACAGAAGGCTGTGGCCTACAGTAGCTGCCTCCTGGACACAGGGCCTAATAATGGGCTACAGTAGCTGCCTGGACACAGGGCCTAATAATGGGCTACAGTAGCTGCCTCCTGGACACAGGGCCTAATAATGGGCTACAGTAGCTGCCTGGACACAGGGCCTAATAATGGGCTACAGTAGCTGCCTGGGCACAGGGCCTAATAATGGGCTACAGTAGCTGCCTCCTGGACACAGGGCCTAATAATGGGCTACAGTAGCTGCCTCCTGGACACAGGGCCTAATAATGGGCTACAGTAGCTGCCTGGACACAGGGCCTAATAATGGGCTACAGTAGCTGCCTGGGCACAGGGCCTAATAATGGGCTACAGTAGCTGCCTGGGCACAGGGCCTAATAATGGGCTACAGTAGCTGCCTCCTGGACACAGGGCCTAATAATGGGCTACAGTAGCTGCCTCCTGGACACAGGGCCTAATAATGGGCTACAGTAGCTGCCTGGACACAGGGCCTAATAATGGGCTACAGTAGCTGCCTGGGCACAGGGCTTAATAATGGGCTACAGTAGCTGCCTGGGCACAGGGCCCAATAATGGGCTACAGTAGCCCTCCTGGACACAGGGCCTAATAATGGGCTACAGTAGCTGCCTGGACACAGGGCCTAATAATGGGCTACAGTAGCTGCCTGGCACAGGGCCTAATAATGGGCTACAGTAGCTGCCTGGACACAGGGCCTAATAATGGGCCACAGTAGCTGCCTGGGCACAGGGCCCAATAATGGGCTACAGTAGCTGCCTGGACACAGGGCCTAATAATGGGCTACAGTAGCTGCCTCGGGCACAGGGCCCAATAATGGCTACAGTAGCTGCCTGGACACAGGGCCTAATAATGGGCTACAGTAGCTGCTGGACACAGGGCCTAATAATGGGCTACAGTAGCTGCCTCCTGGCACAGGGCCTAATAATGGGCTACAGTAGCTGCCTGGCACAGGGCCCAATAATGGGCTACAGTAGCTGCCTGGGCACAGGGCCTAATAATGGGCTACAGTAGCTGCCTGGACACAGGGGCCTACAATGGGCTACAGTAGCTGCCTCCGGACACAGGGCCTAATAATGGGCTACAGTAGCTGCCTGGGCACAGGGCCTAATAATGGGCTACAGTAGCTGCCTGGACACAGGGCCCTAATAATGGGCCACAGTAGCTGCCTCGGGCACAGGGCCTAACAATGGGCTACAGTAGCTGCCTCCTGGACACAGGGCCTAATAATGGGCTACAGTAGCTGCCTGGCACAGGGCCTAATGGGCCACAGTAGCTGCCTGGGCACAGGGCCTAATAATGGGCTACAGTAGCTGCCTGGGCACAGGGCCCAATAATGGGCTACAGTAGCTGCCTCCTGGACACAGGGCCTAATAATGGGCTACAGTAGCTGCCTGGGACACAGGGCCTAATAATGGGCTACAGTAGCTGCCTGGGCACAGGGCCTATAATGGGCTACAGTAGCTGCCTGGGCACAGGGCCTAATAATGGGCTACAGTAGCTGCCT
>NW_025537090.1:0-41981 GCF_020615455.1 Coregonus clupeaformis | reverse complement strand
GCCAAGGCATGTTGGCCGCTCCGCCCGCTCCCTTAGTCTCTCTCACGCTCCCTTAGTCTCTCTCCGCTCAAACTGCTCCTTAGTCTCTCTACCGCTCCCTTAGTCTCTGCTCCGCTCCCTTAGTCTCTCTGCCGCTCCTTAGTCTCTACCCTCCTTAGTATCAGTCTCTCTACCGCTCCCTTAGTCTCTCTCTGCTCACCCCGCTCCTTCTCTCTCTCGCTCCCTTAGTCTCTCTACCGCCCCTTCCCGTCTCCCTCCATAGCTCCCTTAGTCTCTCTACCGCTCCCTTAGTCTCTCTACCGCTCCTTGTCTCTCTCCTCTCCCTTAGTCTCAGTCTCTCTACCGCTCTCCCGCTCCTTATTCTCTCTACCGGCTCCCCTTAGTCTCTCCTACCGCTCCGCCCGTTCCCTTAGTCTCTCTACCGCTCCGCCCGCTCCCCTTAGTCTCTCTACCGCTCCCTTAGTCTCTCTACCCTCCCTTGATCTCTCTGCTCCCTTAGTCTCTCTCTACTCCTTGTCTCTCTCCGCTCCCTTAGTCTCTCTGCCTCCACTTCCAGCTCCCTTAAGTCTCTCTACCGCTCCCTTGAGTCTCTCTACTGCCTGTCTCCCGCTCCCTTAGTCTCGTCTCTCTAGCCACACCTTAGTCTCACTCTCTCTCCTGCGCTCCTTCGTCTCTCTGAGCTCCCTTAGTCTCTCTACCGCTCCGCCACGTTCCCTTAGTCTCTCTAAAACTCTGCTCCCTTAGTCTCTCGTCGCTCCCTTAGTCTCTCTACCGCTCCCTTAGTCTCTACCGCTCCCTTGGTCTCTCTACCGCTCCCTTGTCTCTCTACCGCTCCTTAGTCTCTCTACTGCTCCGCCCGCTCCCTTAGTCTCTGCGCCATTCCTTAGTCTCTCTACGCTCCACGCTCCCTTAGTCTCTCTACCGCTCCCTTAGTCTCTCTCTCTACTCTCCCTTAGTCGCTCTCGACTGCTCAACCCTCCCTTAAGTCTCCTACTCTGCTCCCTTAGTCTCTCTACCGCCCGCCCTGGTCCCTCAGCCCTCCGCCTCCCCTTAGTCTCTCAAACTCAGCCTTAGTCTCTCTACACGCTCCCTTAGTCTCTACCGCTCCCTTAGTCTCAGTCTCTCTACTGCAGCTCCCTATCAGCTCCCTTAGTCTCTACCCCTCCCGCTCCTTATCTCTCTACCGCTCCGCCCGTTCCCCTAGTCTCTACTGCCAGCTCATGCGCTCCTTAGTCTCTCTACCGCTCCCTTAGTCTCTCTACCCGCTCCCTTAAGCTCTCTACCGCTCCGCCCGTTCCCTTAGTCTCTCACCGCTCACTTCGCTCCCTTATCTCTACCGCTCCACTTAGTCTCTCTACCTCCACTCTCCTAGTCTCTCTACCGCCCTTGTTCTCTACACTCCTTGGGTCTCTCTACCGCTCCCTGCTCCCTTAGTCTACTCTACCGTTCGCTTAGTCTCTCACCGCTCCTTACCATCCCTTAAGTCTCTCTACCGCTCCCTTAGTCTCTCTACATTCCCTAGTCTCAGTCTCTACCGCTCCTTCAGTCTCTCTACCGCTCCGCCCGCTCCCTTATCTCTACCGCTCCTTAGCTCCATCTCTCTACTTCCTTAAGTCTCTCTCTACCGCTCCATTCTCCCTTAGTCTCTCTACCGCTCCGTCTCCTTAGTCTCTCTACCACTCCCTTGGTCTCTACCGCTCCCTAGTTCTCTGCTCACTTCGCTCCCTTAGTCTCTACTCGCTCCCTTAATCTCTCTACCGCTCTTATGCTCCTTGTCTCTCTACCGTTCCCTAGTCTCTCTACCGTCCGCCCGCTCCTTAGTCTCTCTCTGGCTCCCTTGGTCTCTCTACCTCTCCCTTAGTCTCAGTCTCTACTGCTCCCTGTCTCTCACTGCTCCGTGCTCCCTTAGTCTCTACTACAGCTCCCTCGCGCTCCCTTAGTCTCTCTCCGCTCCCTTAGTCTCTCTACCGCTCCCCTTAGTCTCTCTACCGCTCCATGTCTCTCTACGCTCCCTTAGTCTCTCTACCGCTCCTCTAGTCTCTCTACCGCTCCGCCCGCTCCCTTAGTCTCTACTACCGCTCCCTTAGTCCTCTCTACCGCTCTTAGTCTCTCTACCGCTCCGCCGCTCCTTAGTCTCTCTACCGCTCCCTTAGTCTCTCTACCGCTCCGCCCCGCTCCCTTAGTCTCTCTACCCCATTGCTCCCTTAGTCTCTCTACATCGCTCCCTTAGTCTCTACCGTCCGCCCGCTCCTTAGTCTCTACCTCTCGCCCTCTCTGCCCCCGCTCCGCCCGCTCCCTCAGTCTCTCTCTCCAGGCCCCTCTTAGTCTCCTCCCCGCCCCTTGAGTCTCTCTACCGCTCCGCCCGCTCCCTTAGTCTCTCTACCACTCCGCCCGCTCCCTTAGTCTCTCTACCGCTCCCTTAGTCTCAGTCTCTCTACCGCTCCCTTAGTCTCAGTCTCTCTACCGCTCCCTTAGTCTCTCTACTGCTCCGTGCGCTCCCCTTAGTCTCTACCGCTCCGCCGCTCCCTTAGTCTCTCTACCGCTCCCTGTCTCTCTACCGCTCCGCCCGCTCCCTTAGTCTCTCTACCGCTCCCTTATTCTCTCTACCGCTCCCTTAGTCTCTCTACCACTCCGCCCGCTCCCTTAGTCTCTCTACCGCTCCCTTATTCTCTCTACCGCTCCCTTAGTCTCTCTACCACTCCGCCCGCTCCTGGTCCCCTCTACCCGCTCCGCCGCTCCCTTAGTCTCTCTACCGCTCCCTTAGTCTCTCTACCGCTCCCTTATTCTCTCTACCGCTCCCTTATTCTCTCTACCGCCCCCTTAGTCTCTCTACCGCTCCGCCCGCTCCCTTAGTCTCTCTACCGCTCCCTTAGTCTCTCTACCGCTCCGCCCGCTCCCTTAGTCTCTCTACCGCTCCCTTAGTCTCTCTACCGCTCCCTTAGTCTCTCTACCGCTCCCTTAGGGAGGATATTGTCAATGATCTCAAGGCAGCTGGGACCATAGTCACCAAGAAAACAATTGGTAACACACTACGCCGTGAAGGACTGAAATCCTGCAGCGCCCGCAAGGTCCCCCTGCTCAAGAAAGCACATATACAGGGCCATCTGAAGTTTGCCAATGAACATCTGAATGATTCAGAGGAGAACTGGGTGAAAGTGTTGTAGGTCAGATGCGACCAAAATCGAGCTCTTTGGCATCAACTCAACTCGCTGTTTGGAGGAGGAGGAATGCTGCCTATGACCCAAGAACACCATCCCCCGGTCAAACATGGAGGTGGAAACATTATGCTTTGAGATGTTTTTCTTCCAAGGGGACAGGGACAACTTCACCGCATCAAAGGGACGATGGACGGGGCCATGTACATCAAATCTTGGGTGAGAACCTCCTTCCCTCAGCCAGGCATGAAAATGGGTCGTGATGGGTATTCCAGCATGACAATGACCCAAAACACACGGCAAAGGCAACAAAGGAGTGGCTCAAGAAGAAGCACATTAAGGTCCTGGAGTGGCCTAGCCAGTCTCCAGACCTTAATCGATAGAAAATCCGTGGAGGAAGCTGAAGGTTCGAGTTAAGGCAAACGTCCAGCCTCGAAACCTTAATGACTTGGAGAAGATCTGCAAAGAGGAGTGGGACAAAATCCCAAGTAAATCCCAATATTGCTCAAATGAACAGCAAACCTGGCTTCAAAAAAAACAAATAAAAGCAACACCTCACGGCACAATGCCTCTCCATATTTGACCTAGATAGTTTGTATGTATGTATGAAGGCAAAAAAAATATATACAAATAATAATATATATAAAATAAATAAAAAATGCATTTGTTGGTTAAGGGCTGTAAGTAAGCATTTCACGGTAATGTCTACACCTGTTGTATTCGGCGCATGTGGCAAATAACATTCGATTTGATTTCCGTGTGCCTTTATTTAAATTGATGTAGTTCTGTCCTTGAGCTGTTCTTGTCCATTAATGTTCTGTATTATGTCATGTTTCATGTTTTGTGTGAACCCCAGGAAGAGTAGCTGCTGCTTTGCAACTGCTAATGGGGATCCTAATAAAATACAAAAAATACCACCCGACCTAGAATACCTCACAATCAAATGCCGACCGCATTACCTCCCTAGAGAATTTTCTTCGGTTATCGTCACAGCCGTGTATATTCCCCCTAAAACCAACACCACGACAGCTTTCAAGGAACTACACTGGACCTTGTGCAAACTGGAAACTGCATATCCCGAGGCTGCATTTATTAAAGCTGGGTACTTTAATAAAGCAAATCTGAAAAAACCCTACCAAAGTTCTATCAACACATCGCATGTAGTTTTGATCACACGGACTGGGACATGTTCCAGGTTAGCTCTGAGAATAACATTGACGTATACACTGACACGGTGACTGAGTTCATCAGGAAGTTTATAGGGGATGTTGTTCCCACTGTGATGATTAAAACCTAACCAAAAAACGTGGATAGACGGCAGAATTCCCGCAAAAAACAAAGCGCGAACCACCGCATTTAACCACGGCAAAGGTGACTGGGAATATGGCAGAATACAAACTGTGTAGTTATGCCCTCCGTAAGGCAATCAAACAGGCAAAACGCCAGTACAAAGACAGAGTGACACAATTCAATGGCTCAGACACGAAACGTATGTGGCAGGGACTCCAGACAGTCACGGATTTATAAAGGGAAAACCAGCCACGTCACGGACTCCTACGTCTTGCTCCCAGACAAGCTAAACACCTTCTTCACCCACTTTGAGGTTAACACAGTGCTGCCGACACGGGCCGCTCCCGAGTTCTCGTTCTCCGTGGCTGATGTGAGTAAGACGTTTAAGTGTGTTAACCCTCGCAAGGCTGCCGGCCCAGACGGCATCCCTAGCTGCGTCCTCAGAGCATGCCCAGACCAGCTGGCTGGAGTGTTTACGGACATATTCAATCTCTCCCTTTCCCAGTCTGCTGTTCCCACATGCTTCAAGATGTCCACCATTGTTCCTGTAACCAAGAAAGCAAAGGTAACTGAACTAAATGACTATCGCCCCGTAGCACTTCTGTCATCATGAAGTGCTTTAAGAAGCTTGTTAAGGATCATATCACCTCTACCTTACCTGACACCCTAGACCCACTTCAATTTGCTTACCGCCCCAATAGGTCCACAGACGATGCAATCACTATCACACTGCACACTGCCCTATCCCATCTGGATAAGAGGAATACCTATGTAAGAATGCTGTTCATTGACTATAGCTCAGCCTTCAACACCATAGTACCCTCCAAGCTCATCATTAAGTTCGGGGGCCCTGGGTCTGAACCCCGCCCTGTGCAACTGGGTCCTGGACTTCCTGACGGGCCGCCCCCCAGGTGGTGAAGGTAGGAAACAACATCTCCACTTCGCTGATCCTCAACACTGGGGCCCCACAAGGGTGCGTGCTCAGCCCCCTCCTGTACTCCCTGTTCACCCATGACTGCATGGCCAAGCACGCCTCCAACTCAATCATCAAGTTTGCAGATGACACAACAGTGGTATGCCTGATTACAAACAACGACGAGACAGCCTACAGAGAGGAGGTGAGGGCCCTGGCGGAGTGGTGCCAGGAAAATAACCTCTCCCTCAACAAAACGAAGGAGCCGATCGTGGACTTCAGGAGACAGCAGAGGGAGCACGCCCCCATTCAGCTCGACTGTGAAAAGCTTCAAGTTCCTTGGCGTACACATCAATAACAATCAGATATGGTCCACCCACACAGACAGTGTAGTGAAGAAGGCGCATCAGAGCCTCTTCAACCTCCGGAGGCTAAAGATATTTGGCTAATTTGGCCCTAAGACCCTCACAAACTTTTACAGATGCACCATTGAGAGTGTCCCCTGTAGCTC
Source organism: Coregonus clupeaformis (assembly GCF_020615455.1). Taxonomy (NCBI): domain Eukaryota; kingdom Metazoa; phylum Chordata; class Actinopteri; order Salmoniformes; family Salmonidae; genus Coregonus; species Coregonus clupeaformis. Next base: position 36,112 of record NW_025537090.1, on the reverse strand, counting down.
AGTTGGTAGAGCATGGCGCTTGCAACGCCAGGGTTGTGGGTTCGTTTCCCACGGGGGGCCAGTATGAAAATGTATGCATTCACTAACTGTAAGTCGCTCTGGATAAGAGCGTCTGCTAAATGACTGGAAACACATTTCATGAAGCTCCCGACGAACAGTTATTGCGCTGACGTTGCTTCCAGAGGCAGTTTGGAACTCGGTAGAGTGTTGCAAACAAGGACAGACGATTTTTACGCGCTGCAGCACTCGGCGGTCCCGTTCTGTGAGCTTGTGTGGCCTACCACTTCACGGCTGAGCCGTTGTTGCTCCTAGACGTTTCCACTTCACAATAACAGCACTTACAGTTGACCGGGGCAGCTCTAGCAGGGCAGATATTCAACGAACTGACTTGTTGGAAAGGTGGCATCCTATGACGGTGCCACGTTGAAAGTCACTGAGCTCTTTAGTAAGGCCATTCTACTGCCAATGTTTGTCTATGGAGATTGCATGGCTGTGTGCTCAATTTTATACACCTGTCAGCAACTGGTGTGGCTGAAATAGCCGTATCCACTAATTTGAAGGGGTGTCCACATACTGCTGTATACAGTGGGGAAAAAAAGTATTTGGTCAGCCACCAATTGTGCAAGTTCTCCCACTTAAAAAGATGAGAGAGGCCTGTAATTTTCATCATAGGTACACGTCAACTATGACAGACAAAATGAGAAAAAATTATCCAGAAAATCACATTGTAGGATTTTTAATGAATTTATTGGCAAATGATGGTGGAAAATAAGTATTTGGTCAATAACAAAAGTTTCTCAATACTTTGTTATATACACTTTGTTGGCAATGACACAGGTCAAACGTTTTCTGTAAGTCTTCACAAGGTTTTCACACACTGTTTCTGGTATTTTGGCCCATTCCTCCATGCAGATCTCCTCTAGAGCGGTGATGTTTTGAGGCTGTCGCTGGGCAACACGGACTTTCAACTCCCTCCAAAGATTTTCTATGGGGTTGAGATCTGGAGACTGGCTAGGCCACCCAGGACCTAGAAATGCTTCTTACGAAGCTACTCCTTCGTTGCCCGGGCGGTGTGTTTGGGATCATTGTCATGCTGAAAGACCCAGCCACGTTTCATCTTCAATGCCCTTGCTGATGGAAGGAGGGTTTCACTCAAAATCTCACGATACATGGCCCCATTCATTCTTTCCTTTACACGGATCAGTCGTCCTGGTCCTTTGCAGAAAAACAGCCCCAAAGCATGATGTTTCCAACCCCATGCTTCACAGTAGGTATGGTGTTCTTTGGATGCAACTCAGCATTCTTTGTCCTCCAAACATGACGAGTTGAGTTTTTACCAAAAAGTTATATTTTGGTTTCATCTGACCATATGACATTCTCCCAATCCTCTTCTGGATCATCCAAATGCACTTCAGACGGGCCTGGACATGACTGGCTTAAGCAGGGGGACACGTCTCACTGCAGGATTTGAGTCCCTGGCGGCGTAGTGTGTTACTGATGGTTGGCTTTGTTACTTTGGTCCCAGCTCTCTGCAGGTCATTCACTAGGTCCCCCCGTGTGGTTCTGGGATTTTGCTCACCGTTCTTGTGATCATTTTGACCCCACGGGGTGAGATCTTGCGTGGAGCCCCAGATCGAGGGAGATTATCAGTGGTCTTGTATGTCTTCCATTTCCTAACAATTGCTCCCACAGTTGATTTCTTCAAACCAAGCTGCTTACCTATTGCAGATTCAGTCTTCCCAGCCTGGTGCAGGTCTACAATTTTGTTTTTGGTGTCCTTTGACATCTCTTTGGTCTTGGCCATTGTGAAGTTTGGAGTGTGACTGTTTGAGGTTGTGGACAGGTGTATTTTATACTGATAACAAGTTCAAACAGGTGCCATTAATACAGGTAACGAGTGGAGGACAGAGGAGCCTCTGAAAGAAGAAGTTACAGGTCTGTGAGAGCCAGAAATCTTGCTTGTTTGTAGGTGACCAAATACTTATTTTCCACCATAATTTGCAAATAAATTCATTAAAATCCTACAATGGGATTTTCTGGATTTTTTTTCTCAATTTGTCTGTCATAGTTGACGCGTACCTATGATGAAAATTACAGGCCTCTCTCATCTTTTTTAAGTGGGAGAACTTGCACAATTGGTGGCTGACTAAATACTTTTTTTCCCCACTGTATATGGTGTATCTCTGGTAGGGTTATCACAATAGCAGTTTGGTTTTACTTAAAACGTATCATGACAAGCAAACAAAACATAAAGCAGGCTTAACTCGCTGAGGAAAATGTTTAACTGGTCCTAGATCAGCACTCCTAGAAGTGTCTCTGGTGTAACTCACATGTATCCACCCCAGGGTGATGAGGTCATACTGGTCCTGGATCAGAAACAGCTCCTCCTCGTTCTCCGTGTCGCAGTAGTCTGGTCCGCCGTTCTGCTTCGGCACGATCACATGGGTCACCGTGAACGCATTCCTCAGCTGGAACACACACAGGGTCAGACACACAGAGACAGACACACAGAGACAGACACACAGAGACAGACACACAGAGACAGAGACAGAGACACAGAGACAGAGACAGACACACAGAGACAGACACAGACACACAGAGACAGACACACAGAGACAGACACACAGAGACAGACACACAGAGACAGACACACAGAGACAGACACACAGAGACAGACACACAGAGTCAGAGACAGACACACAGAGACAGAGACAGACACACAGAGACAGACACACAGAGACAGACACACAGAGACAGACACACAGAGACAGACACACAGAGACAGACACACAGAGACAGTCAGACACACAGAGACAGAGACAGACACACAGAGACAGAGACAGACACACAGAGACAGAGACAGACACACAGAGACAGAGACACAGAGACAGACACACAGAGACAGACACACAGAGACAGACACACAGAGACAGTCAGACACACAGAGACAGAGACAGACACACAGAGACAGAGAAAGACATACAGAGACAGAGACAGACACACAGAGACAGAGACACAGAGTCAGACACACAGAGTCAGACACACAGAGACAGACACACAGAGACACACAGAGACACACAGAGACACACAGAGACAGACACACAGAGACAGAGACAGACACACAGAGACAGAGACAGACACACAGAGACAGAGACAGACACACAGAGACAGAGACAGACACACAGAGACAGACACACAGAGACAGACAGACACACAGAGACAGACATACAGAGACAGACACACAGAGACAGACACACAGAGACACAGAGACAGAGACAGACACACAGAGACACAGAGACAGAGACAGACACACAGAGACACAGAGACAGAGACAGACACACAGAGACAGAGACACAGAGTCAGAGACAGACACACAGAGTCAGAGACAGACACACAGAGTCAGAGAGACACACAGAGTCAGAGACAGACACACAGAGACAGAGACAGACACAGAGACAGACACACAGAGACAGAGACAGACACACAGAGACAGAGACAGACACACAGAGACAGAGACAGACACACAGAGACAGAGACAGACACACAGAGACAGAGACAGACACACAGAGACAGAGACAGACACACAGAGACAGAGACAGACACACAGAGACAGACACACAGAGACAGACACACAGAGACAGACACACAGAGACAGACAGACACACAGAGACAGACATACAGAGACAGACATACAGAGACAGACATACAGAGACAGACATACAGAGACAGACACACAGAGACAGACACACAGAGACACAGAGACAGAGACAGACACACAGAGACACAGAGACAGAGACAGACACACAGAGACAGTCAGACACACAGAGTCAGAGACAGACACACAGAGTCAGAGACAGACACACAGAGTCAGAGACAGACACACAGAGTCAGAGACACACAGAGTCAGAGACACACAGAGTCAGAGACACACAGAGTCAGAGACAGACACACAGAGACAGAGACAGACACACAGAGACAGAGACAGACACACAGAGACAGTCAGACAGAGAGACAGTCAGACACAGAGAGACAGAGACAGACACACAGAGACAGACACACAGACACACAGAGACAGACATACAGAGACAGACATACAGAGACAGACACACAGAGACAGAGAGACACACAGAGACAGAGACAGACACACAGAGACAGTCAGACACACAGAGACAGTCAGACACACAGAGTCAGAGACAGACACACAGAGTCAGAGACAGACACACAGAGACAGAGACAGACACACAGAGACAGAGACACAGAGAGACAGTCAGACACAGAGAGACAGAGACAGACACACAGAGACAGACAGACACACAGAGTCAGAGACACACAGAGACAGTCAGACACACAGAGTCAGAGACAGACACACAGAGACAGACACACAGAGTCAGAGAGACACACAGAGACAGAGACAGACACACAGAGACAGTCAGACACACAGAGACAGTCAGACACACAGAGACAGTCAGACACACAGAGTCAGAGACAGACACACAGAGACAGAGACAGACACACAGAGACAGAGACACAGAGAGACAGTCAGACACAGAGAGACAGAGACAGACACAGAGAGACAGACAGACACACAGAGACAGACAGACACACAGAGTCAGAGACAGACACACAGAGTCAGAGAGACACACAGAGTCAGAGACAGACACACAGAGACAGAGACAGACACACAGAGACAGAGACAGACACACAGAGACAGAGACAGACACACAGAGACAGAGACAGACACACAGAGACAGAGACAGACACACAGAGAGAGACAGACACACAGAGAGAGACAGACACACAGAGACAGTCAGACACACAGAGACAGAGACAGACACACAGAGACAGAGACAGACACACAGAGACAGAGACAGACACACAGCGACAGAGACACAGAGACAGACACACAGAGACAGACACACAGAGACAGACAGACACACAGAGACAGAGACACAGAGACAGTCAGACACACAGAGACAGAGACAGACACACAGAGACAGAGAAAGACATACAGAGACAGAGACAGACACACAGAGACAGAGACAGACACACAGAGACAGTCAGACACACAGAGACAGACACACAGAGATAGACACACAGAGATAGACACACAGAGACACACAGAGACACACAGAGACAGACACACAGAGACAGAGACAGACACACAGAGACAGAGACAGACACACAGAGACAGAGACAGACACACAGAGACAGAGACAGACACACAGAGACAGACACACAGAGACAGAGACAGACACACAGAGACAGACACACAGAGACAGACAGACACACAGACAGACATACAGAGACAGACACACAGAGACAGACACACAGAGACACAGAGACAGAGACAGACACACAGAGACACAGAGACAGAGACAGACACACAGAGACAGTCAGACACACAGAGTCAGAGACAGACACACAGAGTCAGAGAGACACACAGAGTCAGAGACAGACACACAGAGACAGAGACAGACACACAGAGACAGAGACAGACACACAGAGACAGAGACAGACACACAGAGACAGAGACAGACACACAGAGACAGAGACAGACACACAGAGACAGAGACAGACACACAGAGACAGAGACAGACACACAGAGACAGAGACAGACACACAGAGACAGAGACAGACACACAGAGACAGAGACAGACACACAGAGACAGACACACAGAGACAGACACACAGAGACAGACACACAGAGACAGACAGACACACAGAGACAGACATACAGAGACAGACATACAGAGACAGACATACAGAGACAGACATACAGAGACAGACACACAGAGACAGACACACAGAGACACAGAGACAGAGACAGACACACAGAGACACAGAGACAGAGACAGACACACAGAGACAGACAGACACACAGAGACAGACATACAGAGACAGACATACAGAGACAGACATATAGAGACAGACACACAGAGACAGACACACAGAGACACAGAGACAGAGACAGACACACAGAGACAGAGACAGACACACAGAGACAGTCAGACACACAGAGTCAGAGACAGACACACAGAGTCAGAGACAGACACACAGAGTCAGAGACACACAGAGTCAGAGACAGACACACAGAGTCAGAGACAGACACACAGAGACAGAGACAGACACACAGAGACAGAGACAGACACACAGAGACAGTCAGACAGAGAGACAGTCAGACACAGAGAGACAGAGACAGACACACAGAGACAGACACACAGACACACAGAGACAGACATACAGAGACAGACATACAGAGACAGACACACAGAGACAGACACACAGAGACAGAGACAGACAGACACACAGAGACAGTCAGACACACAGAGACAGACAGACACACAGAGACAGAGACACACAGAGACAGTCAGACACACAGAGTCAGAGACAGACACACAGAGACAGAGACAGACACACAGAGACAGTCAGACACACAGAGTCAGAGACAGACACACAGAGTCAGAGACAGACACACAGAGTCAGAGACAGACACACAGAGTCAGAGACACACAGAGTCAGAGACACACAGAGTCAGAGACACACAGAGTCAGAGACAGACACACAGAGACAGAGACAGACACACAGAGACAGAGACAGACACACAGAGACAGTCAGACAGAGAGACAGTCAGACACAGAGAGACAGAGACAGACACACAGAGACAGACACACAGACACACAGAGACAGACATACAGAGACAGACATACAGAGACAGACACACAGAGACAGAGAGACACACAGAGACAGAGACAGACACACAGAGACAGTCAGACACACAGAGACAGTCAGACACACAGAGTCAGAGACAGACACACAGAGTCAGAGACAGACACACAGAGACAGAGACAGACACACAGAGACAGAGACACAGAGAGACAGTCAGACACAGAGAGACAGAGACAGACACACAGAGACAGACAGACACACAGAGTCAGAGACACACAGAGACAGTCAGACACACAGAGTCAGAGACAGACACACAGAGACAGACACACAGAGTCAGAGAGACACACAGAGACAGAGACAGACACACAGAGACAGTCAGACACACAGAGACAGTCAGACACACAGAGACAGTCAGACACACAGAGTCAGAGACAGACACACAGAGACAGAGACAGACACACAGAGACAGAGACACAGAGAGACAGTCAGACACAGAGAGACAGAGACAGACACAGAGAGACAGACAGACACACAGAGACAGACAGACACACAGAGTCAGAGACAGACACACAGAGTCAGAGAGACACACAGAGTCAGAGACAGACACACAGAGACAGAGACAGACACACAGAGACAGAGACAGACACACAGAGACAGAGACAGACACACAGAGACAGAGACAGACACACAGAGACAGAGACAGACACACAGAGACAGAGACAGACACACAGAGAGAGACAGACACACAGAGACAGTCAGACACACAGAGACAGAGACAGACACACAGAGACAGAGACAGACACACAGAGACAGAGACAGACACACAGCGACAGAGACACAGAGACAGACACACAGAGACAGACACACAGAGACAGACAGACACACAGAGACAGAGACACAGAGACAGTCAGACACACAGAGACAGAGACAGACACACAGAGACAGAGAAAGACATACAGAGACAGAGACAGACACACAGAGACAGAGACAGACACACAGAGACAGTCAGACACACAGAGACAGACACACAGAGATAGACACACAGAGATAGACACACAGAGACACACAGAGACACACAGAGACAGACACACAGAGACAGAGACAGACACACAGAGACAGAGACAGACACACAGAGACAGAGACAGACACACAGAGACAGAGACAGACACACAGAGACAGACACACAGAGACAGAGACAGACACACAGAGACAGACACACAGAGACAGACAGACACACAGACAGACATACAGAGACAGACACACAGAGACAGACACACAGAGACACAGAGACAGAGACAGACACACAGAGACACAGAGACAGAGACAGACACACAGAGACAGTCAGACACACAGAGTCAGAGACAGACACACAGAGTCAGAGAGACACACAGAGTCAGAGACAGACACACAGAGACAGAGACAGACACACAGAGACAGAGACAGACACACAGAGACAGAGACAGACACACAGAGACAGAGACAGACACACAGAGACAGAGACAGACACACAGAGACAGAGACAGACACACAGAGACAGAGACAGACACACAGAGACAGAGACAGACACACAGAGACAGAGACAGACACACAGAGACAGACACACAGAGACAGACAGACACACAGAGACAGACATACAGAGACAGACATACAGAGACAGACATATAGAGACAGACACACAGAGACAGACACACAGAGACACAGAGACAGAGACAGACACACAGAGACAGAGACAGACACACAGAGACAGTCAGACACACAGAGTCAGAGACAGACACACAGAGTCAGAGACAGACACACAGAGTCAGAGACACACAGAGTCAGAGACAGACACACAGAGTCAGAGACAGACACACAGAGACAGAGACAGACACACAGAGACAGAGACAGACACACAGAGACAGTCAGACAGAGAGACAGTCAGACACAGAGAGACAGAGACAGACACACAGAGACAGACACACAGACACACAGAGACAGACATACAGAGACAGACATACAGAGACAGACACACAGAGACAGACACACAGAGACAGAGACAGACAGACACACAGAGACAGTCAGACACACAGAGACAGACAGACACACAGAGACAGAGACACACAGAGACAGTCAGACACACAGAGTCAGAGACAGACACACAGAGACAGAGACAGACACACAGAGACAGAGACACAGAGACAGACACACAGAGACAGACACACAGAGACAGACACACAGAGACAGACACACAGAGACAGACAGACACACAGAGACAGACATACAGAGACAGACACACAGAGACAGACACACAGAGACAGAGACAGACACACAGAGACAGAGAAAGACATACAGAGACAGAGACAGACACACAGAGACAGAGACAGACACACAGAGACAGAGACAGACACACAGAGACAGAGACAGACACACAGAGACAGAGACAGACACACAGAGACAGAGACAGACACACAGAGACAGACACACAGAGACAGACACACAGAGATAGACACACAGAGATAGACACACAGAGATAGACACACAGAGACAGAGACAGACACACAGAGACAGAGACAGACACAGACACACAGAGACAGAGACAGACACACAGAGACAGAGACAGACACACAGAGACAGACACACAGAGACAGACAGACACACAGAGACAGAGAGACACACAGAGACAGAGACAGACACACAGAGACAGTCAGACACAGAGAGACAGTCAGACACAGAGAGACAGAGACAGACACACAGAGACAGACACACAGACACACAGAGACAGACATACAGAGACAGACATACAGAGACAGACACACAGAGTCAGACACACAGAGTCAGAGACAGACACACAGAGACAGTCAGACACACAGAGACAGTCAGACACACAGAGACAGTCAGACACACAGAGACAGAGACAGACACACAGAGACAGAGACAGACACACAGAGACAGAGACAGACACACAGAGACAGAGACAGAGACAGACACACAGAGACAGAGACAGACACACAGAGACAGACACACAGAGACAGAGACAGACACACAGAGACAGTCAGACACACAGAGACAGTCAGACACACAGAGACAGACAGACACACAGAGACAGACACACAGAGACACAGAGACAGTCAGACACACAGAGACAGTCAGACACACAGAGACAGACAGACACACAGAGACAGTCAGACACACAGAGACAGACACACACACAGAGACAGACAGACACAGAGACAGACACACAGAGACACACAGAGACACACAGAGACAGACACACAGAGACAGTCAGACACACAGAGACAGACAGACACACAGAGACACACAGAGACACACAGAGACACACAGAGTCAGACACACAGAGACAGTCAGAGTCAGACACACAGAGACAGTCAGACACACAGAGACAGTCAGACACACAGAGACAGACAGACACACAGAGACAGACACACAGAGACAGAGACACACAGAGACAGACAGACACACAGAGACAGAGACAGACACACAGAGACAGACACACAGAGACAGAGTCAGACACACAGAGACAGTCAGACACACAGAGACAGACAGACACACAGAGAAAGTCAGACACACAGAGAAAGTCAGACACACAGAGACAGACAGACACACAGAGACAGTCAGACACACAGAGACAGAGACAGACACACAGAGACAGAGACAGACACACAGAGACAGAGACAGACACACAGAGACACACAGAGAAAGTCAGACACACAGAGAAAGTCAGACACACAGAGACAGACAGACACACAGAGACAGACACACAGAGACAGAGACACACAGAGACAGACAGACACACAGAGACACACAGAGACAGACAGACACACAGAGACACACAGAGACAGACAGACACACAGAGACACACAGAGACACACAGAGTCAGACACACAGAGACAGTCAGACACACAGAGACAGACACACAGAGACAGACACACAGAGACAGACAGACACACAGAGACAGACAGACACACAGAGACAGAGACAGACACACAGAGACAGTCAGACACACAGAGACAGACAGACACACAGAGACAGTCAGACACACAGAGACAGAGACAGACACACAGAGACAGACACACAGAGACAGTCAGACACACAGAGACAGTCAGACACACAGAGACAGAGACAGACACACAGAGACAGACACACAGAGACAGACACACAGAGACAGACACACAGAGACAGACACACAGAGACAGACACACAGAGACAGACACACAGAGAGACACACAGAGACAGACACACAGAGACAGACACACAGAGACAGTCAGACACACAGAGACAGAGACACAGAGATAGACACACAGACACACACACACAGAGACACACAGAGACACACATAGACAGACACACAGAGACAGTCAGACACACAGAGACAGTCAGACACACAGAGACAGACACACAGAGACAGACACACAGAGATAGACACACAGACACACACACACAGAGACACACAGAGACACACAGAGACAGACACACAGAGACAGTCAGACACACAGAGTCAGAGACAGACACACAGAGACAGTCAGACACACAGAGACAGACACACAGAGACAGACACACAGAGACAGAGACAGACACACAGAGACAGACACACAGACACACACACACAGAGACACAGAGACAGTCAGACACACAGAGACAGTCAGACACACAGAGACAGACACACAGAGACAGTCAGACACACAGAGACAGTCAGACACACAGAGACAGTCAGACACACAGAGACAGTCAGACACACAGAGACAGACACACAGAGACAGACACACAGAGACAGAGTCAGACACACAGAGACAGACATACAGAGACAGACACACAGAGACAGACACACAGAGACAGACACACAGAGACAGAGACAGACACACAGAGACAGAGAAAGACATACAGAGACAGAGACAGACACACAGAGACAGAGACAGACACACAGAGACAGAGACAGACACACAGAGACAGAGACAGACACACAGAGACAGAGACAGACACACAGAGACAGTCAGACACACAGAGACAGACACACAGAGATAGACACACAGAGATAGACACACAGAGACAGAGACAGAGACAGACACAGACACACAGAGACAGAGACAGACACACAGAGACAGAGACAGACACACAGAGACAGACACACAGAGACAGAGACAGACACACAGAGACAGAGACAGACACACAGAGACAGAGACAGACACACAGAGACAGTCAGACACAGAGAGACAGTCAGACACAGAGAGACAGAGACAGACACACAGAGACAGACACACAGACACACAGAGACAGACATACAGAGACAGACATACAGAGACAGACACACAGAGTCAGAGACTGACACACAGAGACAGTCAGACACACAGAGACAGTCAGACACACAGAGACAGAGACAGACACACAGAGACAGAGACAGACACACAGAGACAGAGACACAGAGACAGAGACAGACACACAGAGACAGAGACAGACACACAGAGACAGAGACAGAGACAGAGACAGACACACAGAGACAGTCAGACACACAGAGACAGTCAGACACACAGAGACAGTCAGACACACAGAGACAGTCAGACACACAGAGACAGTCAGACACACAGAGACAGACACACACACAGAGACAGACAGACACACAGAGACAGTCAGACACACAGAGACAGACACACACACAGAGACAGACAGACACACAGAGACAGACAGAGACACACAGAGACAGACACACAGAGACAGTCAGACACACAGAGACAGTCAGACACACAGAGACAGACAGACACACAGAGACACACAGAGACACACAGAGACACACAGAGACACACAGAGTCAGACACACAGAGACAGTCAGAGTCAGACACACAGAGACAGTCAGACACACAGAGACAGTCAGACACACAGAGACAGACAGACACACAGAGACAGACACACAGAGACAGAGACACACAGAGACAGACAGACACACAGAGACAGAGACAGACACACAGAGACAGACACACAGAGACAGAGTCAGACACACAGAGACAGTCAGACACACAGAGACAGTCAGACACACAGAGACAGAGACAGACACACAGAGACAGAGACAGACACACAGAGACAGAGACAGACACACAGAGACAGACACACAGAGACAGTCAGACACACAGAGACAGACACACAGAGATAGACACACAGAGATAGACACACAGAGATAGACACACAGAGATAGACACACAGAGACAGAGACAGAGACAGACACAGACACACAGAGACAGAGACAGACACACAGAGACAGAGACAGACACAGAGACACACAGAGAAAGTCAGACACACAGAGAAAGTCAGACACACAGAGACAGACAGACACACAGAGACAGACACACAGAGACAGAGACACACAGAGACAGACAGACACACAGAGACACACAGAGACAGACAGACACACAGAGACACACAGAGACAGACAGACACACAGAGACACACAGAGACACACAGAGACACACAGAGTCAGACACACAGAGACAGTCAGACACACAGAGACAGACACACAGAGACAGACAGACACACAGAGACAGACAGACACACAGAGACAGACAGACACACAGAGACAGAGACAGACACACAGAGACAGTCAGACACACAGAGACAGACAGACACACAGAGACAGTCAGACACACAGAGACAGAGACAGACACACAGAGACAGACACACAGAGACAGACACACAGAGACAGTCAGACACACAGAGACAGTCAGACACACACAGACAGAGACAGACACACACAGACAGAGACACAGAGACAGACACACAGAGAGACACACAGAGACAGACACACAGAGACAGACACACAGAGACAGTCAGACACACAGAGACAGACACACAGAGACAGAGACACAGAGATAGACACACAGACACACACACACAGAGACACACAGAGACAGACACACAGAGACAGTCAGACACACAGAGACAGTCAGACACACAGAGACAGACACACAGAGACAGACACACAGAGATAGACACACAGACACACACACACAGAGACACACAGAGACACACAGAGACACACAGAGACAGACACACAGAGACAGTCAGACACACAGAGTCAGAGACAGACACACAGAGACAGTCAGACACACAGAGACAGTCAGACACACAGAGACAGTCAGACACACAGAGACAGACACACAGAGACAGACACACAGAGACAGAGACAGACACACAGAGACAGACACACAGACACACACACACAGAGACACAGAGACAGTCAGACACACAGAGACAGTCAGACACACAGAGACAGACACACAGAGACAGTCAGACACACAGAGACAGTCAGACACACAGAGTCAGAGACAGACACACAGAGACAGAGACAGACACACAGAGTCAGAGACAGACACACAGAGACAGAGACAGACACAGAGAGACAGACAGACACACAGAGACAGAGACAGACACACAGAGACAGAGACAGACACACAGAGACAGACAGACACACAGAGACAGACACACAGAGACAGACACACAGAGTCAGAGACAGACACACAGAGACAGAGACAGACACAGAGAGACAGACAGACACACAGAGACAGAGACAGACACACAGAGACAGAGACAGACACACAGAGACAGAGACAGACACACAGAGACAGAGACAGACACACAGAGACAGAGACAGACACACAGAGACAGACACACAGAGACAGACACACAGAGACACACAGAGACAGACACACAGAGACACACAGAGACAGACACACAGAGACAGAGACACAGAGACAGACACACAGAGACACACAGAGACAGAGACACACAGAGACACACAGAGACAGAGACAGACACACAGAGACAGACACACAGAGACAGACACACAGAGACAGACACACAGAGACAGACACACAGAGACAGACACACAGAGACAGACACACAGAGACAGACACACAGAGACAGAGACAGACACACAGAGACAGACACACAGAGACAGACACACAGAGACAGACACACAGAGACAGACACACAGAGACAGACACACAGAGACAGACACACAGAGACAGACACACAGAGACAGACACACAGAGACAGACAGACAGAGACAGACACACAGAGTTAGGTCTTACCAGTTTGCCACAGAGGATGCCACAGGTCTCCACAGCTCGTCTGGTGTTGGAATCAGCTAGTCTGAGGAAGCTGCTGCACAGCTCTGAGGGCACTGCCAGCTGCCGGATGCCATCCACCATGCCATCCATGGTGTCTGGACAGAGGAGGGATGATCATGTTGAGGACCACTTCAGAAAGAAGTGTTTTAATAAATGTGTTATCCTCTCATTCAAATGTGAATCATGTGTTTAATTTAATTTGTATGTTTTATTTGCAAAGCCAAAATAAAATGATATTATATTCTATGTTGTGGAGCCAGATGAAACATCCGTGGAGAAAAGTAGTTCAGAGTAGAAGAAGTTGATCAGCCTTTGAATCGTTCTGAGTGCACAAAACATTAGGAACATCTTCCAAATATTGAGTTGCGCCCCCTTTTGCCCTCAGAACAGCCTCAATTCGTCGGGGCACAGACTCTACAAGGTGCCGAAAGCGTTCCACAGGGATGCTGGCCCATGTTGACTCCAATGCTTCCCACAGTTGTGTCAAGTTGGCTGGATGTCCGTTGGGTGGTGGACCATTCTTGATACACACGGGAAACTGTTGAGCGTGAAAAACCCAGCAGCATTGCAGTTCTTGACTCAAACCGGTGCGCCTGGCACCTACTACCATACCCCGTTCAAAGGCACTTAAATATTTTGTCTTGCCCATTCACCCTCTGAATGGCACACATACACAATCTATGTCTCAATTGTCTCAAGGCTTAAAAATCCTTCTTTAACCTGTCTCCTCCCATTCATCTACACTGACTGAAGTGGATTTAACAAGTGACATCAATAAGGGATCATAGCTTTCACCTGGATTCACCTGGTCAGTCTATGTCATGGAAAAAGCAGGTGTTCCTAATGTTTTGTCCACTCAGCGTATGTGTGTGTGTGTACTCACTGTTGTTCCCACTAGGGCTGACCAGACCCCCAGGTTTGAGCGTCCGGTCGAAGGTGGGGAGTGCTGTGGGCCCGGTGCTGCCGCCAGGGGGTCTTCTCTGGATGGTGCTGTCCCCCGGGCTCAGAGGGGGGGTGGGGGCCAGGGGCAGGGAGGGGCCCTGGATCCCTGGGAGGAGGGGTGCGTCGGGGGGAGGGGCCCCAGGAGCATGAAACTCCTGAAGGATACGCAGTCTCTCCTTCTCCAGCTCCTGACGTCTGATTATGGAGTCACGTTAGGGTCAATATTGATTCATATTTGAATATTTTTTTTAAAAAGGTCCAATGTAGCCGTTTTGATCTCAATATCAAATAATTTCTGGGCAACAACTAAGTACCTTACTGTGATTGTTTTCAATTGGTCAAAAATAAACAAAAATAGCTTCTTAGCAAAGAGCCATTTCTCAAGCAAGAATTTTGCCTGGACTGTCTGGGAGTGGTCTGAGTGGGAAGGGGAAAACAGGTGATGTCACCAGGCAGGCCAAAACTCCATCCCACCAAAACAAAACTGCTCTTACACTAAAAAGGCATTCTCAACATTTTCAAAATGTCACAGTATTATTCCAACATAGTGTGGAAGTGTATATAAAACAGGAAAATCACGTTTTTGACTGCACTGGAAAATGAATGCAATATTCATCCAATCCAGTTTCAAATCATGAAATAGCCGACAAGTTGAATTTATGAATTCAAATTACATTTCTTAAATGCAAATGAAAAAAAAGGATTACATTCATATGAAGTTTCTGTTGGCAGTAAGGTTACTCCATACCTGATCATCTCCTCGAAGGCGCTGAACTGCTCTTGTTCCCGTTGGCGGCGCTGTAGCTCCATAACACGGTCCCGCTCTGCTTGCACCGCCTGCTGCTTCGACTGCTGCTGCGCCAGGGTGGCCTCCTCCGCTTTCTACACACACAGTATTATAATCAACCAAATCAGGTGGGCAGAGGGCTCTACTGGGGGTATATAGTTGTAAAATGGGCAGGAAGGCCTACAGGGGTGGACAGAGGGCTCTACTGGGGGTATATCGTTGTAAAATGGGCAGGAAGGTCTACAGGGGTGGACAGAGGGCTCTACTGGGGGTATATAGTTGTAAAATGGGCAGGAAGGCCTACAGGGGGTGGACAGAGGGCTCTACTGGGGGTATATAGTTGTAAAATGGGCAGGAAGGTCTACAGGGGTGGACAGAGGGCTCTACTGGGGGTATATAGTTGTAAAATGGGCAGGAAGGTCTACAGGGGTGGACAGAGGGCTCTACTGGGGGTATATCGTTGTAAAATGGGCAGGAAGGTCTACAGGGGTGGACAGAGGGCTCTACTGGGGGTATATCGTTGTAAAATGGGCAGGAAGGTCTACAGGGGTGGACAGAGGGCTCTACTGGGGGTATATAGTTGTAAAATGGGCAGGAAGGTCTACAGGGGTGGACAGAGGGCTCTACTGGGGGTATATAGTTGGGTGGGCAGAAGCCTTCTTACCTTTTTGATGAGATACTGTGCATGCTCCTGCTCATATATCTTGAGAAGAGCCTTCTTCAGCACCTCTGCTTGAGGGAAGGCCACCTCCTTCAGTCTCTGTTGGGACAGATGAGAGCATGTCACATCAAAAGAGAGAACCGTAGAGGTCCTAGAACAGTGTGGAGGACCAGGGTTGGGTTGTTGGGGGGGGATACTGGAGGATCAGGGTTGGGTTGTTGGGGGGGATACTAGTGGATCAGGGTTGGGTTGTTGGGGGGGGATACTAGTGGATCAGGGTTGGGTTGTTGGGAGGGGATACTAGTGGATCAGGGTTGGGTTGTTGGGGGATACTGGAGGATCAGGGTTGGGTTGTTGGGGGGATACTGGAGGATCAGGGTTGGGTTGTTGGGGGGATACTGGAGGACCAGGGGTTGGGTTGTTGGGGGGATACTAGTGGATCAGGGTTGGGTTGTTGGGAGGGATACTAGTGGATCAGGGTTGGGTTGTTGGGGGATACTAGTGGATCAGGGTTGGGTTGTTGGGGGGGGATACTAGTGGATCAGGGTTGGGTTGTTGGGGGGGGATACTGGAGGACCAGGGTTGGGTTGTTGGGGGGGGATACTGGAGGACCAGGAGGACCAGGGTTGGGTTGTTGGGGGGGATACTGGAGGATCAGGGTTGGGTTGTTGGGGGGGGATACTGGAGGACCAGGGTTGGGATGTTGGGGGATACTGGAGGACCAGGGTTGGGTTGTTGGGGGATACTAGTGGATCAGGGTTGGGTTGTTGGGGGGATACTGGAGGACCAGGGTTGGGTTGTTGGGGGATACTGGAGGACCAGGGTTGGGTTGTTGGGGGGGATACTAGTGGATCAGGGTTGGGTTGTTGGGGGGGGATACTGGAGGACCAGGGTTGGGTTGTTGGGGGGGATACTGGAGGATCAGGGTTGGGTTGTTGGGGGGGATACTGGAGGATCAGGGTTGGGTTGTTGGGGGGATACTGGAGGATCAGGGTTGGGTTGTTGGGGGGATACTAGTGGATCAGGGTTGGGTTGTTGGGGGGATACTGGAGGACCAGGGTTGGGTTGTTGGGGGGATACTGGAGGATCAGGGTTGGGTTGTTGGGGGATACTAGTGGATCAGGGTTGGGTTGTTGGGGGGATACTGGAGGACCAGGGTTGGGTTGTTGGGGGGATACTGGAGGATCAGGGTTGGGTTGTTGGGGGGGGTAGTGGAGGACCAGGGGTTGGGTTGTTGGGAGGGGATACTGGAGGACCAGGGTTGGGTTGTTGGGGGGATACTGGAGGATCAGGGTTGGGTTGTTGGGGGGTAGTGGAGGATCAGGGTTGGGTTGTTGGGGGATACTGGAGGATCAGGGTTGCGTTGTTGGGGGGGATAGTTGGGGGATACTGGAGGACCTGGAGGACCAGGGTTGGGTTGTTGGGGATACTGGAGGACCAGGGGTTGGGTTGTTGGGGGAGGATACTGGTGGATCAGGGTTGGGTTGTTGGGGGATACTGGAGGACCAGGGTTGGGTTGTTGGGGGAGGATACTGGTGGATCAGGGTTGGGTTGTTGGGGGGATACTGGAGGACCAGGGTTGGGTTGTTGGGGGATACTGGAGGACCAGGGTTGGGTTGTTGGGGGGATACTGGAGGACCAGGGTTGGGTTGTTGGGGGGGATACTGGAGGATCAGGGTTGGGTTGTTGGGGGGATACTGGAGGACCAGGGTTGGGTTGTTGGGGGGGGATACTAGTGGATCAGGGTTGGGTTGTTGGGAGGGGATACTAGTGGATCAGGGTTGGGTTGTTGGGGGGATACTAGTGGATCAGGGTTGGGTTGTTGGGGGGGATACTGGAGGATCAGGGTTGGGTTGTTGGGGGGGTAGTGGAGGACCAGGGTTGGGTTGTTGGGGGGGGGATACTGGAGGACCAGGGTTGGGTTGTTGGGGATACTGGAGGACCAGGGTTGGGTTGTTGGGGATACTGGAGGACCAGGGTTGGGTTGTTGGGGGATACTGGAGGACCAGGGGTTGGGTTGTTGGGGGTACTGGAGGATCAGGGTTGGGTTGTTGGGGGGATACTGGAGGACCAGGGTTGGGTTGTTGGGGGGATACTGGAGGACCAGGGTTGGGTTGTTGGGGGGGTACTGGAGGACAAGGGTTGGGTTGTTGGGGGGGGATACTGGTGGATCAGGGTTGGGTTGTTGGGGATACTGGAGGATCAGGGTTGGGTTGTTGGGGGGTACTGGTGGACCAGGGTTGGGTTGTTGGGGGATACTGGAGGACCAGGGTTGGGTTGTTGGGGGGGGATACTGGTGGATCAGGGTTGGGTTGTTGGGGGATACTGGAGGATCAGGGTTGGGTTGTTGGGGGGTACTGGTGGACCAGGGTTGGGTTGTTGGGGGGATACTGGTGGACCAGGGTTGGGTTGTTGGGGGGATACTGGAGGATCAGGGTTGGGTTGTTGGGGGTACTGGTGGACCAGGGTTGGGTTGTTGGGGGGATACTGGTGGACCAGGGTTGGGTTGTTGGGGGGGATACTGGTGGACCAGGGTTGGGTTGTTGGGGGGGATACTGGAGGATCAGGGTTGGGTTGTTGGGGGATACTGGTGGACCAGGGTTGGGTTGTTGGGGGGGGGATACTGGTGGACCAGGGTTGGGTTGTTGGGGGGTACTGGAGGACAAGGGTTGGGTTGTTGGGGGGTACTGGAAGACAAGGGTTGGGTTGTTGGGGGGTACTGGTGGACCAGGGTTGGGAAACACTGTCCTAGAACACTACGCATTAGAATCTAGAATCCTACCTTCAAGGTGTCCTTCTTCTCTGGAATGTTGGCTGTTTTGTAGTCTCTGTGTTTAGGAAGCTTCTCAATGAACAGCCTGAATAGAAACATTATGACAAACAGAAACACATCTTCGTAACGTTGCAGAAATCTGAAACGTTTGGTACAGAAATGATGCAGAAAAGCTAATCCATGCTTTTGTCACTTCTAGATTAGACTACTGCAATGCTCTACTCTCCGGCTACCTGGATAAAGCACTAGATAAACTTCAATCGAACGCTGCTGGCACCCGCCCACCCGACTAGAATCACCACTCTTGACGGGTCTGACCTAGAGTATGTGGACAACTACAAATACCTAGGTGTCTGGTTAGACTGTAAACTCTCCTTCCAGACTCACATTAAGAATCTCCAATCCAAAGTTAAATCTAGAATCGTCTTCCTATTTCGCAACAAAGCCTCCTTCACTCATGCTGCCAAACATGCCCTCGTAAAACTGACTATCCTACCGATCCTTGACTTCGGCGATGTCATTTACAAAATAGCCTCCAACACTCTACTCAGCAAATTGGATGTTGTCTATCACAGTGCCATCCGTTTTGTCTCCAAAGCCCTATACGCTACCCACCACTGTGACCTGTACGCTCTTGTTGGCTGGTCCTCACTACATGTTCGTCGTCAAACCCACTGGCTCCAGGCCATCTATAAATCACTGCTAGGCAAATCCCCCGCCTTATCTTAGCTCATTGGTCACCATAGCAGCACCCACCCGTAGTCTGCGCTCCAGCAGGTATATCTCACTGGTCATTCCCAAAGCCAACACCTCCTTTGGCCGCCATTCCTTCCAGTTCTCTGCTGCCAATGACTGGAACGAATTGCAAAAATCTCTGAAGCTGGAGACACTTATCTCCCTCACTAACTTTAAGCATCAGTTGTCAGAGCACCTTACCGATCACTGCACCTGTACACAGCCCATCTGAAATTAGCCCACCCAACTACCTCATCCCTATATTGTTATTTATTTTGCTCTTTTGCACCCCAGTATCTCTATTTGCACATAATCTCTTGCACATCTAGCATTCCAGTGTTAATACTATTGTAATTATTTTGCACTATGGCCTATTTATTGCCTTACCTCCATAACTTGCTACATTTGCACACACTGTATATATATTTTCTGTTGTATTTTTGACTTTATGTTTTTTACCCCATATGTAACTTTGTGTTGTTGTTTTTATCGCACTGCTTTGCTTTATCTTGGCCAGGTCGCAGTTGTAAATGAGAACTTGTTCTCAACTGGCTTACCTGGTTAAATAAAGGTGAAATAAAATAAAAATAAAAAAACGCGGCTGCTAGAATCTGGACTACATCCCAAAAAACTTGATCATATTACTCCAGTGCTAGCCGCTCTACACTGGCTTCCTGTTAAGGCCAGGGCTGATTTCAAGGTTTTACTGCTAACCTACAAAGCATTACATGGGCTTGCTCCTACCTATCTCTCTGATTTGTTCCTGCCGTACATACCTACACGTACGCTACGGTCACAAGACGCAGGCCTCCTTATTGGCCCTAGAGTTTCTAAGCAAACAGCTGGAGGCAGTGCTTTCTCCTATAGAGCTCAATTTTTATGGAATGGTCTGCCTATCCATGTGAGAGACGCAGACTCGGTCTCAACATTTAAGTCTTTACTGAAGACTCATCTCTTCAGTAGGTCCTATGATTGAGCGTAGTCTGGCCCAGGGGTGCGAAGGTGACCAGTAAGGCACTGGAGTGACTGTTTCTGTCTGGCCGGCTCCCCTCTCTCCACTGGGATCCTCTGCCTCTGACCCTATTACGGGGGCTGAGTCACTGGCTTACTAGTGCTCTTCCATGCCGTCCCTAGGAGGGGTGCGTCACGTCGTGCCAGGCTTTATTGAGCTATACTCGATTTGAGTGGGTTGAGTCACTGACGTGATCTTCCTCCTCGGCTCGTGCGGTGGAGGAGATCTTTGTGGACTATACTCAGCCTTGTCTCAGGGTAGTAGGTTGGTGGTCTATACTCAGCCTTGTCTCAGGGTAGTAGGTTGGTGGGCTATACTCAGCCTTGTCTCAGGGTAGTAGGTTGGTGGGCTATACTCAGCCTTGTCTCAGGGTAGTAGGTTGGTGGTCTGTTGATATCCCTCTAGTGGTGTGGGGGCTGTGCTTTGGCAAAGTGGGTGGGGTTATAACCTGCCTGGTTGGCCCTGTCCGGGGGTATCGTCAGACGGGGCCACAGTGTCTCCCGACCCCCTCCTGTCTCAGCCTCCACTATCTATGCTGCAATAGTCTATGTGCCGGGGGGCTAGGGTCAGTCTGTTATATCTGGTGTTATTCTCCTGTCTCATCCGGTGTCCTGTGTGAATTTAAGTATGATCCCTCTAATTCTCTCTCTCTCTCCCTCCCCTGCCGGAGGACCTGAGCCCTAGGACCATGCCTCAGGACTACCTGGCCTGATGACTCCTGGCTGTCCCCAGTCCTCTCCCTCTCTCCCTCTCTCCCTCCCATCCCGGAGGACCTGAGCCCTAGGACCATGCCTCAGGACTACCTGGCCTGATGACTCCTGGCTGTCCCCAGTCCTCTCCCTCTCTCCCTCTCTCCCTCTCTCCCTCCCATCCCGGAGGACCTGAGCCCTAGGACCATGCCTCAGGACTACCTGGCCTGATGACTCCTGGCTGTCCCCAGTCCACCTGGTCCTCTCTCCCTCCCCTCCCGGAGGACCTGAGCCCCTAGGACCATGCCTCAGGACTACCTGGCCTGATGACTCCTGGCTGTCCCCAGTCCACCTTGTCCTCTCTCCCTCCCCTCCCGGAGGACCTGAGCCCTAGGACCATGCCTCAGGACTACCTGGCCTGATGACTCCTGGCTGTCCCCAGTCCACCTTGTCCTCTCTCCCTCCCCTCCCGGGAGGACCTGAGCCCCTAGGACCATGCCTCAGGACTACCTGGCCTGATGACTCCTGGCTGTCCCCAGTCCACCTGGTCGTGCTGCTGCTCCAGTTTCCACTCTTCTGCCTGCGGCTATGGAACCCTGACCTGTTCACCGGACGTGCTACCTTGTCCCAGACCTGCTGTTTTCAACTCTCCCTCTCTCTACCGCACCTGCTATTTCAACCTCTAAATGGCCGGCTATGAAAAGCCAAGTGACATTTACTCCTGATGTACTGACCTGTTGCAACCTCTACAACCACTGTGATTATTATTTGATTGATTGATTGATTGATTGTCCCCAGTCCACCTGCTTGTGCTGCGGCTCCCTGACCTGTTCACCGGATGTGTCCCGGACCTACCTACCTACCTAGGTGTGGGTAGCCTATATTAACTTCATATTAATTATTATATGCCATTTAGCAGACGCTTTTATCCAAAGCCACTTACAGTCATGTGTGCATACATTTTTACGTATGGGTGGTCCCGGGGATCGAACCCACTACCCTGGCGTTACAACCGCCGTGCTCTACCAGCTGAGCTACAGAGGAACACGTTTCACCAACTCAACTTACGTGATGTACTTGTTGTAGAGTACGAAGGCGTGCTCGGTGTTTCCCTCCTCGGTGTAGATGTTGGCCATGCGGATCATCTCCATGCCGGACCTGAAGTACCTCCGGGGGGGAACATCCTCGTTCACGTCCACAGAGCTGCCCTTCTTGGTCAGGGCACGGACACGGTCTTCAGGGGGCAGGCTGACATCAGTGTGGTCCGCCATCCGGACCTTTCTCCCTACACACCTGACAGGAAATCAAACCATTTTTAGTCTGCTTCAGAAATTGCACCCTATATATAGTGCACTATTTTTGACCAGCTGGCTATCGGGGCGGCTCGCTGGGGTTCCACCCAGCTCACCTACAGACCTGACAGGGAGTTCAATTAATCAATCAAATGTATTGATTAAGCTCTAGTTTCCATTAGCACTTGTCACGGAGGGCGCGTTCCACAGCTAAGGCGAGGCAACAACCAATGGTTGCGTGCCATGTCATCGACTGTGTCAGACTGGTGAAATGCTATAACGTGATGTGGTTAGCTGATACTTCAAATATCTCTCCAGGCGTTGTAAGATCTGCTAGGTTTCAGCAAAGTCTAAGCATCGGAACGCGCCCAAAGGAGAGACTTAGTTCTTCACTGACTAATGAAAACTTAAAATATGATACTGTAAAATCACATTGGATGCGTTTACACAGGCAGCCCAATTGTAACGTGATTAAGCGTTCATTAGTCAGTGAAGAAGTGAGTCTCTCCAGGTGACAACAAACCATGGCATGACGACACGGGACAGGCTATACGGACACTCCTGGTGCCCAAATTGATGACGTATGTCGCGCAGCTGCGAGTCACGTGGAGACGAATGGATTGAGTTCAGTCCTGATGAGCCCTTCCCAGCTAGCTAATGTATACTGGCTAGCTGGCAGCAACAGCAGCATAGCGCTTGGATAAAACCTGGAAAAGTTGTTTATTTCGATGTGCCTGGGAGAAGTAACTTTGTAGTATTGGTCACCAGCTGTTTGTGTGTTGCTGGCCAATTAGTCCCACTAGATTATATTCTGACCAGGATAGCAGCCTATGAGTCGTTCCAGGTTATTTCAGCCAGCCATGACACCCACCATCTCAGATTGTTCTGGAATAGTTTCTGTAGTTAGATTGGCATCCTGAAACATTATTTTGTTGAAATGTAATTTTATATCTGAGAACATAAGCTAATTGATTGCACCCAAATTGCCAAATTGTAATCGATTGGATTCAGATTATATTCAATATAGTACCAAACATTCGATTTGGACCAAACTTGTTCCTACCAATGAGGAAGACATGAAGAATCCCCAGAAAATGTCTAAAGCCACCCCACTCCCACCCCAACAATCAGCATAGAGTATGAGTTCTCTATGAAGCTGTGGTATGAGTTCTCTATGAAGCTGTGGTATGAGTTCTCTATGAAGCTGTGGTATGAGTTCTCTATGAAGCTGTGGTATGAGTTCTCTATGAAGCTGTGGTATGAGTTCTCTATGAAGCTGTGGTATGAGTTCTCTATGAAGCTGTGGTATGAGTTCTCTATGAAGCTGTGGTATGAGTTCTCTATGAAGCTGTGGTATGAGTTCTCCTATGGAGCTGTGGTATGAGTTCTCTATGAAGCTGTGGTATGAGTTCTCTATGAAGCTGTGGTATGAGTTCTCTATGAAGCTGTGGTATGAGTTCTCTATGAAGCTGTGGTATGAGTTCTCTATGAAGCTGTGGTAGGAGTTCTCTATGAAGCTGTGGTAGGAGTTCTCTATGAAGCTGTGGTAGGAGTTCTCTATGAAGCTGTGGTAGGAGTTCTCTATGAAGCTGTGGTAGGAGTTCTCTATGAAGCTGTGGTAGGAGTTCTCTATGAAGCTGTGGTAGGAGTTCTCTATGAAGCTGTGGTATGAGTTCTCTATGAAGCTGTGGTATGAGTTCTCTATGAAGCTGTGGTATGAGTTCTCTATGAAGCTGTGGTATGAGTTCTCTATGAAGCTGTGGTATGAGTTCTCTATGAAGCTGTGGTATGAGTTCTCTATGAAGCTGTGGTATGAGTTCTCTATGAAGCTGTGGTATGAGTTCTCTATGAAGCTGTGGTATGAGTTCTCTATGAAGCTGTGGTATGAGTTCTCTATGAAGCTGTGGTATGAGTTCTCTATGAAGCTGTGGTATGAGTTCTCTATGAAGCTGTGGTATGAGTTCTCTATGAAGCTGTGGTATGAGTTCTCTATGAAGCTGTGGTATGAGTTCTCTATGAAGCTGTGGTATGAGTTCTCTATGAAGCTGTGGTATGAGTTCTCTATGAAGCTGTGGTATGAGTTCTCTATGAAGCTGTGGTATGAGTTCTCTATGAAGCTGTGGTATGAGTTCTCTATGAAGCTGTGGTATGAGTTCTCTATGAAGCTGTGGTATGAGTTCTCTATGAAGCTGTGGTATGAGTTCTCTATGAAGCTGTGGTATGAGTTCTCTATGAAGCTGTGGTATGAGTTCTCTATGAAGCTGTGGTATGAGTTCTCTATGAAGCTGTGGCTTGGAGTTTTGCTTCTATACGATCAAATGTATTCCCTGTGAATCTGGTGATGCATTTTCCCCTGTTGAGAGGAAATATTAATTGAAGTTGCTTGCATTATTTACCATAAAGTAGTGTGACAGTACCAGGTTTTGACCACTAGATGCTGCTGTTCCTGCTCTACTATTTTATCTATTTTGCTCATCTCTTGTGTTTATCAAATAGATCACATTTCCTTTGCAACTTTGGGTAGAAAACCAATAGATTTGGCTCATGATGATAATACATTGTGTGGACATCCTCACTATTCAAGCCAGTCCTCCACGAAAGCAAATCCGTTTGTCCTTCTTTTATGCTTAATCTGTGTCCAGGAAACGGCACCTTTGTGTGTGGTTTATTCCCTTCAAAAAAGGTCTGGATTCATTACTGTTCCTGACCATTCCTGGTGAACAAGCAAACCATTAGGTTACAGCAGTTCTAAATGGTTTCAATGTTATGGTATCTAATGGTCTTCAATGGTAAAAGTCCCAAACACACACTGTATTGTGTTTTGCAGTGGTAATGTTGTTTGGTTTAATGGTAAATGTCACTAATCACACTACATATTGAGCTGATTCACCGCTTCGACCAGCCTTTATGCCTGTGCACACCGCTCAGGTAGCTTAGTGGGTAAGAGCGTTGTGCCAGTAACCGAAAGGTCGCTGGTTCTAATCCCCGAGCCGACTAGGTGAAAGATCTGTCGATGTGCCCTTGAGCAAGGCACTTAACCCTAATTGCTCCTGTAAGTTGCTCTGGATAAGAGCGTCTGCTAAATGACTAAAATGTAAAAATGCTTCAACCAGCCTTTATGCCTGTGCTCACCGCTTTCAAAAATGAATCTATTAGCACTTCACTCAGAGCACACAGCTCTCCTGCCAGTCAATGTTGTGGGATGTAGGATTCGTATTTCTTTGTGTGATTATCAGCTATGAAATAAAACAGCAGAAATACATTGAAAAACAGCTACTGCTGCATTTTTCTACAATAAATCTCAACTCACACGTGCTCATACTTGACTTTTGACCATTTTCATTCGCAAATGTAATGCTCACACTGTAGAGCACTGCAATTTGACCACCCGCCAACGTGGCTGGTAAAATAGACATTCTTACCCACCAATACCCAGTGCTTGATTTTGACTGAAATAGACGCAGGTAATCATATTGGGTGCCGGTCCTCTTTATATTTAGGTGCAGGAGCTCCATAATACTTTTGAGCTAATATTCTATAAGAGGAACAGGAGCTCAAGCAGTAGAACATTTGAGGTGCTGGTACTCCGCTCCAGTGAACTGCCCAAGTCAAGCACTGCCAATACCTAAATCTATCCACATTTGGCGGGTGGTTAATTTTATATAATTATATATTATTAATTAACACCCGCCAAATGTGGATAGATGTATGTATTGGCAGTGCTTGACTTGGGCAGGAGCTCAATTGACTGATTTCTTTATATGAACTGTAACGCAGTAAAATCTTTGAAATTGTTGCATTTTGTGTTTATATTTTTGTTCAGTTTATATTGAAATATATTATTTTTCCGTATGGGTAGATTTCATGAAAAAGTTGTTTTAGGTGTTTGAAAAATTCTCCAACCCCTCCGGACCGACCCCAGCCATCCTTTGCTCCACAGATTTCTGGGGTGCATGACGCTCCTGCTGGGAAGGGCTCAGTAGGAACCAGTTCGTCACCACTCGACTCTCCCTGCGCGACATACGGACAACAGCCTCTCCCTGATGACACACACTGTTATAAAGTGTCCACAATTAAGTATTCTTATGTATATTAAGTATTATGTGCATAAACATTAGTGCTTTCCCCCCCCCCCCACAATTTTGGACTAGCTAGTCAACAGAAACGTCTGAGCATGCTGAATCTGTCGCTAGCCAAGTTTAGTTGGCCCTGATTTCTCCATATCATGTTTGGGCTGCTAACTAGCTAGTTAGCTAGCCGTGACCGATGTGAAGTTAACCTCAATGGGCGACTTGCTAGCTAGACATGACCGATTTGAAGTTACCCATACACTTGATGTATGCTAACTAGACATGTTTCACCATCATCCCATACTGAAAAACATGAATTGCAGGGTCAAGATTGATTTACCAGCTGTTCTAACAGTAGCTAGCTTAGCAAAAACTAACTTACGTTCGGTTGTTTTCAAATTCTCAGCTGGTTGCGCGATGAAATCTGTAGTTTTCACCAACAAATATGTATCAACGAGTATATCATGAAATTCAGGGCCTATTTATCGTTGTCTTTATCAAGTAAATGTTCAGTTTAGTAAATAATTAGGTGGCTAATTGCTACAACTGTCTACTTCCGCATCTCCAACAGCGTCTCGTCAGCAACACTATAAAATGACTTCCGGGTCACGGAATTTCGGTATTGTTCAAAATAAAAGTCCTATACACAACAGTATAAAAGTGTTATTATGTGTATTTATTGATGATATACGAAAAATAATTGTCTCAACATTCATGTTTAAGTGACATTTGCATTAAGTTTGGGTTAGGTCAAATCCCAGCTAGCAAAGAGGTTTTGGCCCAATCCAACCCTATTTCGGTGCGACATTATACGTCATATTGAAAGACTGCCCAGAATCGTCCAGAGTACATCGGGTTGATTTCTTCTTTTTTTTTTTTTTTTTTTATTTCACCTTTATTTAACCAGGTAAACCAGTTGAGAACAAGTTCTCATTTACAACTGCGACCTGGCCAAGATAAAGCAAAGCAGTGCGATAAAAACAACACAGAGTTACATATGGGGTAAAACAAAACATAAAGTCAAAAAAAATACAACAGAAATACAATTAATATACAGTGTGCAAATTTAGCAAGTTATGGAGGTAAGGCAATAAAATAGGCTATAGTGCAAAATAATTACAATTTAGTATTAACACTGGAATGATGTGCAAGAGATGATGTGCAAATAGAGATACTGGGGTACAGATGAGCAAAATAAATAACAATATAGGGATGAGGTAGTTGGGCGGGCTAATTTCAGATGGGCTGTGTACAGGTGCAGTGATCGGTAAGGTGCTCTGACAACTGATGCTTAAAGTTAGTGAGGGAGATAAGTGTCTCCAGCTTCAGAGATTTTTGCAATTTGTTCCAGTCATTGGCAGCAGAGAACTGGAAGGAATTGCGGCCAAAGGAGGTGTTGGCTTTGGGGATGACCAGTGAGATATACCCGCTGGAGCGCAGACTACGGGTGGGTGTTGCTATGGTGACCAATGAGCTAAGATAAGGCGGGATTTGCCTAGCAGTGATTTATAGATGGCCTGGAGCCAGTGGGTTTGGCGACGAATATGTAGTGAGGACCAGCCAACAAGAGCGTACAGGTCACAGTGGTGGGTATTATATGGGGCTTTGGAGACAAAACGGATGGCACTGTGATAGACAACATCCAATTTGCTGAGTAGAGTGTTGGAGGCTATTTGTAAATGACATCGCCGAAGTCAAGGATCGGTAGGATAGTCAGTTTTACGAGGGCATGTTTGGCAGCATGAGTGAAGGAGGCTTTGTTGCGAAATAGGAAACCGATTCTAGATTTAACTTTGGATTGGAGATTCTTAATGTGAGTCTGGAAGGAGAGTTTACAGTCTAACCAGACACCTAGATATTTGTAGTTGTCCACGTACTCTAGGTCAGACCCGTCTAGAGTAGTGATTCTAGTCGGGTGGACGGGTGCAAGCAGCGTTCGGTTGAAGAGCATGCATTTTGTTTTACTAGTGTTTAAGAGCAGTTGGAGGCTACTGAAGGAGTGTTGTATGGAATTGAAGCTCGTTTGGAGGTTTGTTAACACAGTGTCCAATGAAGGGCCAGATGTATACAAAATGGTGTCGTCTGCGTAGAGGTGGATCTGAGAGTCACCAGCAGCAAGAGCGGCGTCATTGATATACACAGAGAAAAGAGTTGGCCCAAGAATTGAACCCTGTGGCACCCCCATAGAGACTGCCATAGGTCCAGACAACAGGCCCTCCGATTTGACACATTGAACTCTATCTGAGAAGTAGTTGGTGAACCAGGCGAGGCAGTCATTTGAGAAACCAAGGCTATTTAGTCTGCCAATAAGAATGCGGTGGTTGACAGAGTCGAAAGCCTTGGCCAGGTCAATGAAAACGGCTGCACAGTACTGTCTATTATCGATCGCGGTTATAATATCATTTAGGACCTTGAGCGTGGCTGAAGTGCACCCATGACCAGCTCGGAAACCGGATTGCATAGCGGAGAAGGTACGGTGGGATTGCGAAATGGTTGGTGATCTGTTTGTTGACTTGGCTTTCAAAAACTTTTTGAAAGGCAGGGCAGGATGGATATGGGTCTGTAACAGTTTGGATCTAGAGTGTCACCCCCTTTGAAGAGGGGGATGACCGCGGCAGCTTTCCAATCTCTGGGGATCTCAGGCGTTACGAAGAGAGGTTGAACAGGCTAGTAATAGGGGGTTGCGACAATTTCGGCGGCTAGTTTTAGAAAGAAAGGGTCCAGATTGTCTAGTCCAGATGATTTGTAGGGGTCCAGATTTTGCAGCTCTTTTAGAACATCAGCTGTCTGGATTGTGTGAAGGAGAAGCGGGGGGCATGGGCAAGTTGCAGCGGAGGGTGCAGAGCTGGTGGCCGGGGTAGTGGTAGCCAGGTGGAAAGCATGGCCAGCCGTAGCAAAATGCTTGTTGAAATTCTCGATTATTGTAGATTTATCGGTGGTGATAGTGTTTCTAGCCTCAGTGCAGTGGGCAGCTGGGAGGAAGTACTCTTATTTTCCATGGACTTTACAGTGTCCCAAAACTTTTTGGAGTTAGTGCTACAGGATGCAAATTTCTGTTTGAAAAAGTTAGCCTTTGCTTTCCTAACTGCTTGTGTATATTGGTTCCTAACTTCCCTGAAAAGTTGCATATCACGGGGGCTATTTGATGCTAATGCAGTACGCCACAGGATGTTTTGTGCTGGTCAAGGGCAGTCAAGTCTGAGGAGAACCAGGGGCTATATCTGTTCTTAGTTCTGTATTTTTGAATGGGGCATGTCTATTTAAGATTGAGAGGAAATTACTTTTAAAGAACAACCAGGCATCCTCTACTGACGGAATGAGATCTATATCCATCCAGGATACCTGGGCCAGGTCAATTAGGAAGGCCTGCTCGCTGAAGTGTTTTTTGGGGAGCGTTTGACAGTGATGAGGGTGGTCGTTTGACGCGGACCTTACGGACGCAGGCAATAAGGCAGTGATCGCTGAGATCCTGGTTGAAGACAGCGGAGGTATTTAGAGGGTAAGTTAGTCAGGATGATATCTATGAGGTACCCATGTTTACGGATTTAGGGTTGTACCTGGTAGGTTCGTTGATAATTTGCGTGAGGTTGAGGGCATCTAGCTTGGATTGTAGGATGGCTGGGGTATTAAGCATATCCCAATTTAGGTCACCAAGCAGTACGAACTCTGAGGATAGATGGGGGCAATTCAATTCACATATGGTGTCCAGGGCACAGCTGGGGGCTGAGGGGGTCTGTAGCAAGCGGCAACAGTGAGAGA
Organism: Coregonus clupeaformis; assembly: GCF_020615455.1. Taxonomy (NCBI): domain Eukaryota; kingdom Metazoa; phylum Chordata; class Actinopteri; order Salmoniformes; family Salmonidae; genus Coregonus; species Coregonus clupeaformis. Next base: position 4,615 of record NW_025537090.1, on the reverse strand, counting down.
TTTATTTCTGGAAAGGTGGATTTTTAGAAGTAAAAGCTCAAACTGTTTGGGCACAGACCTGGATAGTATGATGGAGCTCTGCAGGCTATCTCTACAGTAGATTGCAACTCCACCCCCTTTGGCAGTTCTATCTAGTTCTATCAGTTCTGTTTAGTTCTGCCAGAACTAAACCGACACTGCCGATGAAATTCATATTAATATTACCCATCCACCCCAGATAGTTTTCAATTCAGTTGCATTACACTATATCAAAATACAAACAGCTATAACAACCTTAAACAATGAACAAGTAGACATATACTCATTACTCAGAATTGTATTTTATTATTTTAACAGGAAAGATATTACAATTCATTCAAAAAATCACATAGGGAGTAGGGAGCAGAGCCCACGTCCACGACATCAGAGCCCACATCAGACCAGCTGCAGCATGGATTGTGACTCAAACTGGCCTGTAACTAAAAACTAGCCTTTCACTACAACCAATACCATTGACATCAATCTCTCTCTGGTCATGGTTTTACAAGTTTTGAAATCTCACTGCAGTATCAACTTTGCCATGGGGCCATTTTGAAATATAATTGTAACAGGTCTGAGAATAACAATAATATACTAATAATATATACTTTACTAGTGTCAATATACTAATAGTATATACTTTACTAGTGTCAATATACTAATAGTATATACTTTACTAGTGTCAATATACTAATAGTATATACTTTACTAGTGTCAATATACTAATAGTATATACTTTACTAGTGTCAATATACTAATAATATATACTTTACTAGTGCCAATATACTAATAATATATACTTTACTAGTGTCGTGTATTAGGATTATGCCTTTGTTAAATGTTTTTAAGTGGAACTGAAAGAATGTTGATTTTAGTATCAAGAGGGAATGTTTTAGTGTAAGCATCACATACAACAGACAGGAAGTGTGTTGTAGACAGGGGGATTGGACAGTAGAGGGAGCCACCCACATCTTGGGGAGTTTATATATACTGGGGGAAAAACGAAGAAGAGTCAGAAGCATTCAGATTAATTTGGGACGGGGCTTCTCCAGACTCCGCGGGTCTGTAACTTATGCTGTAACCTCGTGATATTAATAAAAGCCTCTAAACACGGTGCAGTCTAAGCGGACTCTTTGTTGACAGCAATACCCACCAACAACAGACACGACACTAGTGTCAATATACTAATAATATATACTTTACTAGTGTCAATATACTAATAATATATACTTTACTAGTGTCAATATACTAATAATATATACTTTACTAGTGTCAATATACTAATAATATATACTTTACTAGTGTCAATATCCTAATAATATATACTTTACTAGTGCCAATATACTAATAATATATACTTTACTAGTGCCAATATACTAATAATATATACTTTACTAGTGCCAATATACTAATAATACAGTGGGGAAAATAAGTATTTAGTCAGCCACCAATTGCTGCAAGTTCTCCCACTTAAAAAAGATGAGAGAGGCCTGTAATTTTCATCATAGGTACACGTCAACTATGACAGACAAAATGAGGAAAAAAATCCAGAAAATCACATTGTAGGATTTTAATGAATTGATTTGCAAATTATGGTGGAAAATAAGTATTTGGTCAATAACAAAAGTTTCTCAATACTTTGTTATATACCCTTTGTTGGCAATGACACAGGTCAAACGTTTTCTGTAAGTCTTCACAAGGTTTTCTACACACTGTTGCTGGTATTTTGGCCCATTCCTCCATGCAGATCTCCTCTAGAGCAGTGATGTTTTGGGGCTGTCGCTGGGCAACACAGACTTTCAACTCCCCTCCAAAGATTTTCTATGGGGTTGAGATCTGGAGACTGGCTAGGCCACTCCAGGACCTTGAAATGCTTCTTACGAAGCCACTCCTTCGTTGCCCGGGCGGTGTGTTTGGGATCATTGTCATGCTGAAAGACCCAGCCATGTTTCGATCTTCAATGCCCTTGCTGATGGAAGGAGGTTTTCACTCAAAATCTCACAATACATGGCCCCATTCATTCTTTCCTTTACACGGATCAGTCGTCCTGGTCCCTTTGCAGAAAAACAGCCCCAAAGCATGATGTTTCCACCCCCATGCTTCACAGTAGGTATGGTGTTCTTTGGATGCAACTCCAGCATTCTTTGTCCTCCAAACACGACGAGTTGAGTTTTTGCCAAAAAAGTTATATTTTGGTTTCATCTGACCATATGATATTCTCCCAATCCTCTTCTGGATCATCCAAATGTACTCTAGCAAACTTCAGACGGGCCTGGACATGTACTGGCTTAAGCAGGGGGACACGTCTGCACTGCAGGATTTGAGTCCCTGGCGGCGTAGTGTGTTACTGATGGTAGGCTTTGTTACTTTGGTCCCAGCTCTCTGCAGGTCATTCACTAGGTCCCCCCGTGTGGTTCTGGGATTTTTGCTCACCGTTCTTGTGATCATTTTGACCCCACGGGGTGAGATCTTGCGTGGAGCCCCAGATCGAGGGAGATTATCAGTGGTCTTGTATGTCTTCCATTTCTAATAATTGCTCCCACAGTTGATTTCTTCAAACCAAGCTGCTTACCTATTGCAGATTCAGTCTTCCCAGCCTGGTGCAGGTCTACAATTTTGTTTCTGGTGTTCTTTGACAGCTCTTTGGTCTTGGCCATAGTGGAGTTTGGAGTGTGACTGTTTGAGGTTGTGGACAGGTGTCTTTTATACTGATAACAAGTTGAAACAGGTGCCATTAATACAGGTAACGAGTGGAGGACAGAGGAGCCTCTTAAAGAAGAAGTTACAGGTCTGTGAGAGCCAGAAATCTTGCTTGTTTGTAGGTGACCAAATACTTATTTTCCACCATAATTTGCAAATAAATTCAAAAAATCCTACAATGTGATTTTCTGGAATTTTTTTCTCAATTTGTCTGTCATAGTTGACGTGTACCTATGATGAAAATTACAGGCCTCTCTCATCTTTTTAAGTGGGAGAACTTGCACAATTGGTGGCTGACTAAATACTTATTTTCCCCACTGTATATACTTTACTAGTGCCAATATACTAATAATATATACTTTACTAATGTATTTTGAAGCGCATTTTGGCCAGTTTTATAGTAAAGAGAAAAATGGTTTCAAGTTATAAGACAGACATTATGTGCATGGCCTTATACATCTAAGTGATGAATATTATCTCAGGGTTTCTTTTTCAAAACTTCTTAGGTTTAAAAATGGTTTCAAGTTATAAGACAGATGTCAGAGTTTGACCCTCTGATGGCTGTGGTGAAGGACCATGTGGAAATATCTCACAATGATGGTCCAATTCCACAACAGCTCAGATGTCCAGACGTCAAAACTATGAAATAACACATATGGAATCATCTAGTAACCAAAAAAGTGTTAAACAAATATATATATATTTTATATTTGAGATTTTTCAAAGTTGCCACCCTTTGCCTTGATGACAGCTTTGCACACTCTTGGCATTCTCTCAACCAGCTTCATGAGGTAGTCACCCGCAATGCATTTCAATTAACAGGTGTGCTTTCTTAAAAGTTAATTTGTGGAATTTCTTTCCTTCTTAATGTGTTTGAGCCAATCAGTTGTGTTGTGAGAAGGTAGGGGCCGTATACAGAAGATAGCCCTATTTGGTAAAAGACCAAGTCCATATTATGGCAAGAACAGCTCAAATAAGCAAAGAGAAACGACAATCCTGGAGTCCAAATTGGAGATTTTTGGTTCCAACCGCCGTGTCTTTGTGAGACGCAGTGTGGGTGAATGGATGATCTCCGCATGTGCATTTCCCACCGTAAAACATGGAGGAGGAGGTGTTTTGGTGTGGGGGTGCTTTGCTGGTGACACTGTCTGTGATTTATTTAGAATTCAAGGCACACTTAACCAGCATGGCTACCACAGCATTCTGCAGCGATACGCCATCCCATCTGGTTTGGGCTTAGTGGGACTATCATTTGTTTTTCAACAGGACAATTATCCAACACACCTCCAGGCTGTGTAAGGGCTATTTTACCAAGAAGGAGAGTGATGGAGTGCTGCATCAGATGACCTGGCCTCCACAATCCCCCGACCCTAACCAAATTAAGATGGTTTGGGATAAGTCGGACCGCAGAGTGAAGGAAAAGCAGCCAACAAGTGCTCAGCATATGTGGGAACTCCTTCAAGACTGTTGGAAAAGCATTCCAGGTGAAGCTGGTTGAGAGAATGCCAAGAGTGTGCAAAGCTGTCATCAAGGCAAAGGGTGGCTATTTGAAGAATCTCAAATATAAAATATAGCAGGGGCTGGGACTGGAGCAGGGGCTGGGACTGGAGCAGGGGCTGGGACTGGAAACCTTGTGGAGAGCAACGAGGAGGCTGCAGACTGGGCAGGGCTTTATTGTAGGGATAGGGCGCTGGGAGGGACGCTGGGGCGCAGAGGCAGGCTGGGCTGGGAGGCAGGAGAGAGAGAGCTGAACTCTGGAAGGCGAGAGCTGGGAACAGGCAAGGAGGAGAGGAGGGGGAGGAGAGGGGAGGAGAGGAGGCACAGAGACTGAAACAGAGACTGTCCCAGACTAGAGCAGGAAGGCTGGGCAGGAAGCTTGGCGGGACAGAGACTGAGA
>NW_025537089.1:0-42065 GCF_020615455.1 Coregonus clupeaformis | reverse complement strand
ACTAGTTCGGCATATGAAGGGATACAAAGTTTTTTTAATAACAAACGTGAAAAATATTTTTTATACATTTTGCATGAAAAGGGTCTAAAATATGTTTTTTACGTTCAGCACTAGAAGAACATATTTAGAATCCAACATACAAGGGTTTTCAAATGTGATTTTTATATTTTTTATACATTTAGCATGAAAAGGGTCTAAAATATTTTTTTTACGTTCAGCACTAGAAGGACATATGTAGCATTCAACATACAAGGGTTTTCAAATGTGATTAAAAAAAAATTCTATGAATATTTTAAATCATGTTTTAGGCAAAATCCACAATGCAACTAGTTCGGCATATGAAGGGATACAATTTTTTTATAAACAAACGTGAAAAATATTTTTTATACATTTTGCATGAAAAGGGTCTAAAATATTTTTTTGACGTTCAGCACTAGAAGGACATATGTAGAATTCAACATACAAGGGTTTTCAAATGTGATAAAAAAAAAATATTAAATGAATATTTTCTAAAATCATGTTTTAGGCAAAATCCACAATGCAACTAGTTCGGCATATGAAGGGATACAATTTTTTTTATAACAAACGTGAAAAATATTTTTTATAAATTTGTCATGAAAAGGGTCTAAAATATTTTTTTACGTTCAGCACTAGAAGGACATACAGTGGGGAAAAAAGTATTTAGTCAGCCACCAATTGTGCAAGTTCTCCCACTTAAAAAAAGATGAGAGAGGCCTGTAATTTTCACCATAGGTACACGTCAACTATGACAGACAAAATGAGAATTTATCTTCCAGAAAATCACATTGTAGGATTTTTATGAATTTATTTGCAAATTATGGTGGAAAATAAGTATTTGGTCAATAACAAAAGTTTCTCAATACTTTGTTATATACCCTTTGTTGGCAATGACACAGGTCAAACGTTTTCTGTAAGTCTTCACAAGGTTTTCACACACTGTTGCTGGTATTTTGGCCCATTCCTCTATGCAGATCTCCTCTAGAGCAGTGATGTTTTGGGGCTGTCGCTGGGCAACACGGACTTCTTACGAAGCCACTCCTTCGTTGCCCGGGCGGTGTGTTTGGGATCATTGTCATGCTGAAAGACCCAGCCACGTTTCATCTTCAATGCCCTTGCTGATGGAAGGAGGTTTTCACTCAAAATCTCACGATACATGGCCCCATTCATTCTTTCCTTTACACGGATCAGTCATCCTGGTCCCTTTGTGGAAAAACAGCCCCAAAGCATGATGTTTCCAACCCCATGCTACACAGTAGGTTGGTGTTCTTTGGATGCAACTCAGCATTCTTTGTCCTCCAAACACGACGAGTTGAGTTTTACCCAAAAAGTTATATTTGGTTTCATCTGACCATATGACATTCTCCCAATCCTCTTCTGGATCATCCAAATGCACTCTAGCAAACTTCAGACGGGCCTGGACATGTACTGGCTTAAGCAGGGGGACACATCTGGCACTGCAGGATTTGAATCCCTGGCGGCGTAGTGTGTTACTGATGTTAGGCTTTGTTACTTTGGTCCCAGCTCTCTGCAGGTCATTCACTAGGTCCCCCTGTGTGGTTCTGGGATTTTTGCTCACCGTTCTTGTGATCATTTTGACCCCACGGGGTGAGATCTTGCGTGGTGCCCCAGATCGAGGGAGATTATCAGTGGTCTTGTATGTCTTCCATTTCCTAATAATTGCTCCCACAGTTGATTTCTTCAAACCAAGCTGCTTACCTATTGCAGATTCAGTCTTCCCAGCCTGGTGCAGGTCTACAATTTTGTTTCTGGTGTCCTTTGACAGCTCTTTGGTCTTGGCCATAGTGGAGTTTGGAATGTGACTGTTTGAGGTTGTGGACAGGTGTCTTTTATACTGATAACAAGTTCAAACAGGTGCCATTAATACAGGTAACGAGTGGAGGACAGAGGAGCCTCTTAAAGAAGAAGTTACAGGTCTGTGAGAGCCAGAAATCATGCTTGTTTGTAGGTGACCATATATTTTATAAAAAATATTTTATAAAACTGTTTGAGTGTAACAAACGTGAAACATTTCTTTTAGCCATTTCGCATGAAAACAGGGTCCAAAATCATGGGTTTTCGTTCAGCACTGGAAGGACAGGCGCGCTCTACAATAGGCAAGGGTTTTCAAGTCTGCAAGTACGTTTTAAGCTGAGTTCCATGAACATTGTCCAAAATCATGTTTTAGGCCAAATCCACACTGCGACCAGTTCAGCATATGACAGGAGACACTTTTTGAGTGTAACAAATGTGAAACATTTCTTATACCCATTTCGAAAAACAGGGTCCAAAATCATGGGTTTTCGTTCAGCACTGGAAGTACAGGCGCGCTCGCAATAGGCAAGGGTTTTCAAGTCTGCAAGTACGTTTTAAGCTGTTTTCCATGAACATTGTCCAAAATCATGTTTTAGGCCAAATCCACACTGCGCCAGTTCAGCATATGACAGGAGACACTGTTTGAGTGTAACAAATGTGAAACATTTCTTTTAGCCATTTCGCATGAAAGCTGGGTCCAAAATCATGGGTTTTCGTTCAGCACTGGAAGGACAGGCGCGCTCTACAATAGGCAAGGGTTTTCATGTGCTGCAAGTACGTTTTTAGCTGAGTTCCATGAACATTGTCTAAAATCATGTTTTAGGCCAAATCCACACTGCGACCAGTTCAGCATATGACAGGAGACACTGTTTGAGTGTAACAAATGTGAAACATTTCTTTTAGCCATTTCGCATGAAGCAGGGTCCAAAATCATGGGTTTTCGTTCAGCACTGGAAGGACAGGCGCTCTACAATATGCAAGGGTTTCAAGTCTGCAAGTACGCGTTTTAAGCTGAGTTCCAAGAACATTGTCCAAAATCATGTTTTAGGCAAAATCCACAATGCAACTAGTTCGGCATATGAAGGGATACAATTTTTTTATAACAAACGTGAAAAAATATTTTTTATACATTTTGCATGAAAAGGGTCTAAAATATTTTTTTTACGTTCAGCACTAGAAGGACAGACATAGAATACAATTTAGAACGGTTTTCAAAAGTGATTTTTTAAAAGCTTTTTTCAATGAATATTGTCTAAAATCATATTTTAGGCAAAATCCACAACAAAACTAGTTCGGCATATGAAGGGATACAAAGTTTTTTTATAAAAAAAGTGAAAAATATTTTTTATCAATTTGTCATGAAAAGGGTGTAAAATATTTTTTTACGTTCAGCACTAGAAGGACATATGTAGAATATAACATACAAGGGTTTTCAAATATATTTAAAAAAAAAGCTTTTTTCAATGAATATTGTCTAAAATCATGATTTAGGCAAAATCCACAACAAAACTAGTTCGGCATATGAAGGGATACAAAGTTTTTTTATAAAAATGTGAAAAATATTTTTTATAAATTTGTCATGAAAAGGTCTAAAATATTTTTTACGTTCAACACTAGAAGGACATATGTAGAATATAACATACAAGGGGTTTTCAAATGTGATTAAAAAAATATATATTCTATTAATATTTCCCAAAATCAAGTTTTAGGCAAAATCCACAATGTAACTAGTTCGCGCATATGAAAGGATACAATTTTTTTAATAACAAACGTGAAAAATATTTTTATACATTTTTCATGAAAAGGGTCTAAAATATGTTTTTTACGTTCAGCACTAGAAGAACATATGTAGAATCCAACATACAAGGGTTTTCAAATGTGATTTTTATATTTTTATACATTTTGCATGAAAAGGGTCTAAAAATATTTTTTTACGTTCAGCACTAGAATGACTGATGTAGAATACAATATACAAGGGTTTTCAAATGTGATAAAAAAAATGTTTTCAATTCACATTTTCTAAAATCTTGTTTTAGGCAAAATCCACAATGCAACTAGTTCGGCATATGAAGGGATAATTTTTTTAAATAACTACGTGAACTTTTTTTATACATTTTGCATGAAAAGGGTCTAAAATATTTTTTTAATGTTCAGCACTAGAAGGACATATGTAGAATATAACATACAAGGGTTTTCAAATGTGATTTAAAAAAAAAAAATTCTATGTATATTTTCTAAAATCATGTTTTAGGCAAAATCCACAATGCAACTAGTTCAGCATATGAAGGGATACAATTTTTTTTATAACAAACGTGAAAAATATTTTTATACATTTTGCATGAAAAGGGTCTAAAATATATTTTTAACGTTCAGCACTAGAAGGACAGACGTAGAATACAATTTAGAAGGGTTTTCAAATGTGATTTTTTAAAAGCTTTTTTCAATGAATATTGTCTAAAATCATATTTTAGGCAAAATCCACAACAAAACTAGTTCGGCATATGAAGGGATACAAAGTTTTTTTAATAACAAACGTGAAAAATATTTTTTATACATTATGCATGAAAAGGGTCTAAAATATGTTTTTTACGTTCAGCACTAGAAGAACATATGTAGAATCCAACATACAAGGGTTTTCAAATGTGATTTTTATATTTTTATACATTTTGCATGAAAAGGGTCTAAAATATTTTTTTACGTTCAGCACTAGAAGGACTGATGTAGAATACAATATACAAGGGTTTTCAAATGTGATTAAAAAAAATGTTTTCAATTAACATTTTCTAAAATCTTGTTTTAGGCAAAATCCACAATGCAACTAGTTCGGCATATGAAGGGATAATTTAAAAAAAATAACAAACGTGAATTTTTTTTTATACATTTTGCATGAAAAGGGTCTAAAATATTTTTTTAACGTTCAGCACTAGAAGGACATATGTAGAATTCAACATACAAGGGTTTTCAAATGTGATTAAAAAAAAATTTCAATGAATATTTTCTAAAATCATGTTTTAGGCAAAATCCACAATGCAACTAGTTCGGCATATGAAGGGATACAATTTTTTTTTTAACAAAACGCGAAAAATATTTTTTATACATTTTGCATGAAAAGGGTCTAAAATATTTTTTTTGACGTTCCGCACTAGAAGGACATATGTATAATTCAACATACAAGGGTTTTCAAATGTGATAAAAAAAAAATATTAAATGAATATTTTCTAAAACCATTTTTTAGGCAAAATCCACAATGCAACTAGTTCGGCATATGAAGGGATACAATTTTTTTTATAACAAACGTGAAAAATATTTTTTATAAATTTGTCATGAAAAGGGTCTAAAATATTTTTTTACGTTCAGCACTAGAAGGACATACAGTGGGGAAAAAAAGTATTTAGTCAGCCACCAATTGTGCAAGTTCTCCCACTTAAAAAGATGAGAGAGGCCTGTAATTTTCACCATAGGTACACGTCAACTATGACAGACAAAATGAGGTTTATTTTCTCCAGAAAATCACATTGTAGGATTTTTTATGAATTTATTTGCAAATTATGGTGGAAAATAAGTATTTGGTCAATAACAAAAGTTTCTCAATACTTTGTTATATACCCTTTGTTGGCAATGACACAGGTCAAACGTTTTCTGTAAGTCTTCACAAGGTTTTCACACACTGTTGCTGGTATTTTGGCCCATTCCTCCATGCAGATCTCCTCTAGAGCAGTGATGTTTTGGGGGCTGTCAGCTGGGCAACACGGACTTCTTACGAAGCCACTCCTTGTTGCCCGGGCGGTGTGTTTGGGATCATTGTCATGCTGAAAGACCCAGCCACGTTTCATCTTCAATGCCCTTGCTGATGGAAGGAGGTTTTCACTCAAAATCTCACGATACATGGCCCCATTCATTCTTTCCTTTACACGGATCAGTCATCCTGGTCCCTTTGTAGAAAAACAGCCCCAAAGCATGATGTTTCCAACCCCATGCTTCAAGTAGGTATGGTGTTCTTTGGATGCAACTCAGCATTCTTTGTCCTCCAAACACGACGAGTTGAGTTTTTACCAAAAGGTTCTATTTTGGTTTCATCTGACCATATGACATTCTCCCAATCCTCTTCTGGATCATCCAAATGCACTCTAGCAAACTTCAGACGGGCCTGGACATGTACTGGCTTAAGCAGGGGACACATCTGGCACTGCAGGATTTGAATCCCTAGCGGCGTAGTGTGTTACTGATGTTAGGCTTTGTTACTTTGGTCCCAGCTCTCTGCAGGTCATTCACTAGGTCCCCCCCGTGTGGTTCTGGGATTTTGCTCACCGTTCTTGTGATCATTTTGACCACGGGGTGAGATCTTGCGTGGTGCCCCAGATCGAGGGAGATTATCAGTGGTCTTGTATGTCTTCCATTTCCCTAATAATTGCTCCCACAGTTGATTTCTTCAAACCAAGCTGCTTACCTATTGCAGATTCAGTCTTCCCAGCCTGGTGCAGGTCTACAATTTTGTTTCTGGTGTCCTTTGACAGCTCTTTGGTCTTGGCCATAGTGGAGTTTGGAGTGTGACTGTTTGAGGTTGTGGACAGGTGTCTTTTATACTGATAACAAGTTCAAACAGGTGCCATTAATACAGGTAACGAGTGGAGGACAGAGGAGCCTCTTAAAGAAGAAGTTACAGGTCTGTGAGAGCCAGAAATCATGCTTGTTTGTAGGTGACCATATATTTTATAAAAAATATTTTATAAAACTGTTTGAGTGTAACAAACGTGAAACATTTCTTTTAGCCATTTCGTATGACACAGGGTCCAAAATCATGGGTTTTCGTTCAGCACTGGAAGGACAGGCGCGCTCTACAATAGGCAAGGGTTTTGAAGTCTGCAAGTACGTTTAAGCTGAGTTCCATGAACATTGTCCAAAATCATGTTTTAGGCCAAATCCACACTGCGACCAGTTCAGCAAATGACAGGAGACACTTTTTGAGTGTAACAAATGTGAAACATTTCTTTTACCCATTTCGCATGAAAACAGGGTCCAAAATCATGGGTTTTCGTTCAGCACTGGAAGTACAGGCGCGCTCTACAATAGGCAAGGGTTTTCAAGTCTGCAAGTACGTTTTAAGCTGTTTTCCATGAACATTGTCCAAAATCATGTTTTAGGCCAAATCCACACTGCGACCAGTTCAGCATATGACAGGAGACACTGTTTGAGTGTAACAAATGTGAAACATTTCTTTTAGCCATTTCGCATGAAAGCTGGGTCCAAAATCATGGGTTTTCGTTCAGCACTGGAAGGACAGGCGCGCTCTACAATAGGCAAGGGTTTTCATGTCTGCAAGTACGTTTTAAGCTGAGTTCCATGAACATTGTCCAAAATCATGTTTTAGGCCAAATCCACACTGCGACCAGTTCAGCATATGACAGGAGACACTGTTTGAGTGTAACAAATATGAAACATTTCTTTTAGCCATTTCGCATGAAAGCAGGGTCCAAAATCATGGGTTTTCGTTCAGCACTGGAAGGACAGGCGCGCTCTACAATATGCAAGGGTTTTCAAGTCTGCAAGTACGTTTTAAGCTGAGTTCCATGAACATTGTCCAAAATCATGTTTTAGGCAAAATCCACAATGCAACTAGTTCGGCATATGAAGGGATACAATTTTTTTTATAACAAACGTGAAAAATATTTTTTATACATTTTGCATGAAAAGGGTCTAAAATATTTTTTTTACGTTCAGCACTAGAAGGACAGACGTAGAATACAATTTAGAAGGGTTTTCAAATGTGATTTTTTAAAAGCTTTTTTCAATGAATATTGTCTAAAATCATATTTTAGGCAAAACCCCAACCAAAACTAGTTCGGCATATGAAGGGATACAAAGTTTTTTTATAAAAAAGTGAAAAATATTTTTTATAAATTTGTCATGAAAAGGGTCTAAAATATTTTTTTACGTTCAGCACTAGAAGGACATATGTAGAATATAACATACAAGGGTTTTCAAATATATTTTTAAAAAAAGCTTTTTTCAATGAATATTGTCTAAAATCATGATTTAGGCAAAATCCACAACAAAACTAGTTCGGCTTATGAAGGGATACAAAGTCTTTTTTATAAAAAATGTGAAAAATATTTTTTATAAATTTTGCATGAAAAGGGTCTAAAATATTTTTTTTTGTTCAGCACTAGAAGGACATATGTAGAATATAACATACAAGGGTTTTCAAATGTGATTTAAAAAAAATTAATTCTATGTATATTTTCTAAAATCATGTTTTAGGCAAAATCCACAATGCAACTGGTTCAGCATATGAAGGGATACAATTTTTTTTATAACAAACGTGAAAAATATTTTTTATACATTTTGCATGAAAAGGGTCTAAAATATTTTTTTAACGTTCAGCACTAGAAGGACAGACGTAGAATACAATTTAGAAGGGTTTTCAAATGTGATTTTTTAAAAGCTTTTTTCAATGAATATTGTCTAAAATCATATTTTAGGCAAAATCCACAACAAAACTAGTTCGGCATATGAAGGGATACAAAGTTTTTTTATAAAAAAAGTGAAAAATATTTTTTATAAATTTGTCATGAAAAGGGTCTAAAATATTTTTTTACGTTCAACACTAGAAGGACATATGTAGAATATAACATACAAGGGTTTTCAAATGTGATTAAAAAAAATATATTCTATTAATATTTCCTAAAATCAAGTTTTAGGCAAAATCCACAATGTAACTAGTTCGGCATATGAAAGGATACAATTTTTTAAATAACAAACGTGAAAAATATTTTTTATACATTTTGCATGAAAAGGGTCTAAAATATGTTTTTTACGTTCAGCACGAGAAGAACATATGTAGAATCCAACATACAAGGGTTTTCAAATGTGATTTTTATATTTTTTATACATTTTGCATGAAAAGGGTCTAAAATATTTTTTTTACGTTCAGCACTAGAATGACTGATGTAGAATACAATATACAAGGGTTTTCAAATGTGATTAAAAAAAATGTTTTCAATTCACATTTTCTAAAATCTTGTTTTAGGCAAAATCCACAATGCAACTAGTTCGGCATATGAAGGGATAATTTTTTAAAAATAACAAACGTGAATTTTTTTTTATACATTTTGCATGAAAAGGGTCTAAAATATTTTTTTAATGTTCAGCACTAGAAGGACATATGTAGCATATAACATACAAGGGTTTTCAAATGTGATTAAAAAAAATAAATTCTATGTATATTTTCTAAAATCATGTTTTAGGCAAAATCCACAATGCAACTAGTTCAGCATATGAAGGGATACAATTTTTTTATAACAAAGCGTGAAAAATATTTTTTATACATTTTGCATGAAAAGGGTCTAAAATATTTTTTTAACGTTCAGCACTAGAAGGACAGACGTAGAATACAATTTAGAAGGGTTTTCAAATGTGATTTTTTAAAAGCTTTTTTCAATGAATATTGTCTAAAATCATATTTTAGGCAAAATCCACAACAAAACTAGTTCGGCATATGAAGGGATACAAAGTTTTTTTATAAAAAAAGTGAAAAATATTTTTTTTAAATTTGTCATGAAAAGGGTCTAAAATATTTTTTTACGTTCAGCACTAGAAGGACATATGTAGAATATAACATACAAGGGTTTTCAAATGTGATTTAAAAAAAAATATATTCTATTAATATTTCCTAAAATCAAGTTTTAGGCAAAATCCACAATGTAACTAGTTCGGCATATGAAAGGATACAATTTTTTTAATAACAAACGTGAAAAATATTTTTTATAAATTTTGCATGAAAAGGGTCTAAAATATTTTTTTAATGTTCAGCACTAGAAGGACATATGTAGAATATAACATACAAGGGTTTTCAAATGTGATAAAAAAAAAAAAATGTCTATGTATATTTTCTAAAATCATGTTTTAGGCAAAATCCACAATGCAACTAGTTCAGCATATGAAGGGATACATTTTTTTTATAACAAACGCGGAAAAATATTTTTAAACATTTTGCATGAAAAGGGTCTAAAATATTTTTTTAACGTTCAGCACTAGAAGGACAGATGTAGAATACAATTTAGAAGGGTTTTCAAATGTGATTTTTTAAAAGCTTTTTTCAATGAATATTGTCTAAAATCATATTTTAGGCAAAATCCACAACAAAACTAGTTCGGCATATGAAGGGATACAAAGTTTTTTTATAAAAAAAGTGAAAAATATTTTTTTTAAATTTGTAATGAAAAGGGTCTAAAATATTTTTTTACGTTCAGCACTAGAAGGACATATGTAGAATATAACATACAAGGGTTTTCAAATGTGACTCAAAAAAAAAATTATTCTATTAATATTTTCTAAAATCAAGTTTTAGGCAAAATCCACAATGTAACTAGTTCGGCATATGAAAGGATACAATTTTTTTAATAACAAACGTGAAAAATATTTTTTATACATTTTGCATGAAAAGGGTCTAAAATATGTTTTCATTTACGCTCAGCACTAGAAGAACATATGTAGAATCCAACATACAAGGGTTTTCAAATGTGAATTTTATATTTTTATACATTTTGCATGAAAAGGGTCTAAAATATTTTTTTTACGTTCAGCAGTAGAAGGACTGATGTAGAATACAATATACAAGGGTTTTCAAATGTGATTAGAAAAAAATTTTCAATTCACATTTTCTAAAATCTTGTTTTAGGCAAAATCCACAAGGCAACTAGTTCGGCATATGAAGGGATAATTTAAAAAAAATAACAAACGTGAATTTTTTTTTATACATTTTGCATGAAAAGGGTCTAAAATATTTTTTTAATGTTCAGCACTAGAAGGACATATGTAGAATATAACATACAAGGGTTTTCAAATGTGATAAAAAAAAAAATTCTATGTATATTTTCTAAAATCATGTTTTAGGCAAAATCCACAATGCAACTAGTTCAGCATATGAAGGGATACAATTTTTTTTATAACAAACGTGAAAAATATTTTTTATACATTTTGCATGAAAAGGGTCTAAAATATTTTTGTAACGTTCAGCACGAGAAGGACAGACGTAGAATACAATTTAGAAGGGTTTTCAAATGTGATTTTTTAAAAGCTTTTTTCCAATGAATATTGTCTAAAATCATATTTTAGGCAAAATCCACAACAAAACTAGTTCGGCATATGAAGGGTTACAAAGTTTTTATAAAAAAGTGAAAATATTTTTAAAAATTTTGTAATGAAAGGTCTAAAATATTTTTTTTTTACGTTCAGCACTAGAAGGACATATGTAGAATATAACATACAAGGGTTTTCAAATGTGATTCAAAAAAAAAATTATTCTATTAATATTTTCTAAAATCAAGTTTTAGGCAAAATCCACAATGTAACTAGTTCGGCATATGAAAGGATACAATTTTTTTAATAACAAACGTGAAAAATATTTTTTTTACATTTTGCATGAAAAGGGTCTAAAATATTTTTTTTACGTTCAGCAGTAGAAGGACTGATGTAGAATACAATATACAAGGGTTTTCAAATGTGATTAAAAAAAAATTTTCAATTCACATTTTCTAAAATCTTGTTTTAGGCAAAATCCACAATGCAACTAGTTCGGCATATGAAGGGATAATTTAAAAAAAATAACAAACGTGAATTTTTTTTTATACATTTTGCATGAAAAGGGTCAAAAATATTTTTTTAATGTTCAGCACTAGAAGGACATATGTAGAATATAACATACAAGGGTTTTCAAATGTGATTAAAAAAAAAATAATTCTATGTATATTTTCTAAAATCATGTTTTAGGCAAAATCCACAATGCAACTAGTTCAGCATATGAAGGGATACAATTTTTTTATAACAAACGTGAAAAATATTTTTTATACATTTTGCATGAAAAGGGTCTAAAATATTTTTGTAACGTTCAGCACTAGAAGGACAGACGTAGAATACAATTTAGAAGGGTTTTCAAATGTGATTTTTTAAAAGCTTTTTTCAATGAATATTGTCTAAAATCATATTTTAGGCAAAATCCACAACAAAACTAGTTCGGCATATGAAGGGATACAAAGTTTTTTTATAAAAAAAGTGAAAAATATTTTTTTTAAATTTGTAATGAAAAGGGTCTAAAATATTTTTTTACGTTCAGAACTAGAAGGACATATGTAGAATATAACATACAAGGCTTTTCAAATGTGATTCAAAATTTTTTTTATTCTATTAATATTTTCTAAAATCAAGTTTTAGGCAAAATCCACAATGTAACTAGTTCGGCATATGAAAGGATACAATTTATTTAATAACAAACGTGAAAAATATTTTTTATACATTTTGCATGAAAAGGGTCTAAAATATGTTTTTTACGTTCAGCACTAGAAGAACATATGTAGAATCCAACATACAAGGGTTTTCAAATGTGATTTTTATATTTTTATACATTTTGCATGAAAAGGGTCTAAAATATTTTTTTACGTTCAGCACTAGAAGGACTGATGTAGAATACAATATACAAGGGTTTTCAAATGTGATAAAAAAAATGTTTTCAATTCACATTTTCTAAAATCTTGTTTTAGGCAAAATCCACAATGCAACTAGTTCGGCATATGAAGGGATAATTTTTTTTAAAATAACAAACGTGAATTTTTTTTATACATTTTGCATGAAAAGGGTCTAAAATATTTTTTTAATGTTCAGCACTAGAAGGACATATGTAGAATATAACATACAAGGGTTTTCAAATGTGATTAAAAAAAAAAATGTCTATGTATATTTTCTAAAATCATGTTTTAGGCAAAATCCACAATGCAACTAGTTCAGCATATGAAGGGATACATTTTTTTTTATAACAAACGTGAAAAAATTTTTTATACATTTTGCATGAAAAGGGTCTAAAATATTTTTTTAACGTTCAGCACTAGAAGGACAGACGTAGAATACAATTTAGAAGGGTTTTCAAATGTGATTTTTTAAAAGCTTTTTTCAATGAATATTGTCTAAAATCATATTTTAGGCAAAATCCACAACAAAACTAGTTCAGCATATGAAGGGATACAAAGTTTTTTTATAAAAAAAGTGAAAAATATTTTTTTAAAATTTGTAATGAAAAGGGTCTAAAATATTTTTTTACGTTCAGCACTAGAAGGACATATGTAGAATATAACATACAAGGGTTTTCAAATGTGATTCAAAAAAAAAAATTTTCTATTAATATTTTCTAAAATCAAGTTTTAGGCAAAATCCACAATGTAACTAGTTCGGCATATGAAAGGATACAATTTTTTAAATAACAAACGTGAAAAATATTTTTTATACATTTTGCATGAAAAGGGTCTAAAATATGTTTTTTACGTTCAGCACTAGAAGAACATATGTAGAATCCAACATACAAGGGTTTTCAAATGTGAATTTTATATATTTTTTAAATTTGTAATGAAAAGGGTCTAAAATATTTTTTTACGTTCAGCACTAGAAGGACATATGTAGAATATAACATACAAGGGTTTTCAAATGTGATTCAAAAAAATTTTTTTTCTATTAATATTTTCTAAAATCAAGTTTTAGGCAAAATCCACAATGTAACTAGTTCGGCATATGAAAGGATACCATTTTTTTAATAACAAACGTGAAAAATATTTTTTAATACATTTTGCATAAAAGGGTCTAAAATATGTTTTTACGTTCAGCACTAGAAGAACATATGTAGAATCCAACATACAAGGGGTTTTCAAATGTGATTTTTATATTTTTTTTACATTTTGCATGAAAAGGGTCTAAAATATTTTTTTTACGTTCAGCACTAGAAGGACTGATGTAGAATACAATATAAAGGTTTTCAAATGTGATAAAAAAATGTTTTCAATTCACATTTTCTAAAATCTTGTTTTAGGCAAAATCCACAATGCAACTAGTTCGGCATATGAAGGGATAATTTTTTTAAAATAACAAACGTGAATTTTTTTTTATACATTTGAAATGAAAAGGGTCTAAAATATTTTTTTAATGTTCAGCACTAGAAGGACATATGTAGAATATAACATACAAGGGTTTTCAAATGTGATTAAAAAAAAATGTCTATGTATATTTTCTAAAATCATGTTTTAGGCAAAATCCACAATGCAACTAGTTCAGCATATGAAGGGATACAAATTTTTTTATACAAACGTGGAAAATATTTTTATACATTTGCATGAAAAGGGTCTAAAATATTTTTGTAACGTTCAGCACTAGAAGGACAGACGTAGAATACAATTTAGAAGGGTTTTCAAATGTGATTTTTTAAAAGCTTTTTTCAATGAATATTGTCTAAAATCATATTTAGGCAAAATCCACAACAAAACTAGTTCGGCATATGAAGGGATACAAAGTTTTTTTATAAAAAAAGTGAAAAATATTTTTTTTAAATTTGTAATGAAAAGGGTCTAAAATATGTTTTTACGTTCAGCACTAGAAGGACATATGTAGAATATAACATACAAGGGTTTTCAAATGTGATTCGAAAATTTTTTTATTCTATTAATATTTTCTAAAATCAAGTTTTAGGCAAAATCCACAATGTAACTAGTTCGGCATATGAAAGGATACAATTTTTTTAATAACAAACGTGAAAAATATTTTTTATACATTTTGCATGAAAAGGGTCTAAAATATGTTTTTTACGTTCAGCACTAGAAGAACATATGTAGAATCCAACATACAAGGGTTTTCAAATGTGATTTTTATATTTTTTATACATTTTGCATGAAAAGGGTCTAAAATATTTTTTTTACGTTCAGCACTAGAAGGACTGATGTAGAATACAATATACAAGGGTTTTCAAATGTGATAAAAAAAAATGTTTTCAATTCACATTTTCTAAAATCTTGTTTTAGGCAAAATCCACAATGCAACTAGTTCGGCATATGAAGGGATAATTTTTTTAAAATAACAAACGTGAATTTTTTATACATTTTGCATGAAAAGGGTCTAAAATATTTTTTTAATGTTCAGCACTAGAAGGACATATGTAGAATATAACATACAAGGGTTTTCAAATGTGATTAAAAAAAAAATTCTATGTATATTTTCTAAAATCATGTTTTAGGCAAAATCCACAATGCAACTAGTTCAGCATATGAAGGGATACATTTTTTTTTATAACAAACGCGAAAAAATATTTTTATACATTTTGCATGAAAAGGGTCTAAAATATTTTTTTAACGTTCAGCACTAGAAGGACAGACGTAGAATACAATTTAGAAGGGTTTTCAAATGTGATTTTTTAAAAAAAGCTTTTTTCAATGAATATTGTCTAAAATCATATTTTAGGCAAAATCCACACAAAACTAGTTCGGCATATGAAGGGATACAAAGTTTTTTTATAAAAAAAGTGGAAAAATATTTTTTTAAATTTGTAATGAAAAGGGTCTAAAATATTTTTTTACGTTCAGCACTAGAAGGACATATGTAGAATATAACATACAAGGGTTTTCAAATGTGATTAAAAAAAATATATATTCTATTAATATTTTCTAAAATCAAGTTTTAGGCAAAATCCACAATGTAACTAGTTCGGCATATGAAAGGATACAATTTTTTTAATAACAAACGTGAAAAATATTTTTTATACATTTTGCATGAAAAGGGTCTAAAATATGTTTTTTACGTTCAGCACTAGAATAACATATGTAGAATCCAACATACAAGGGTTTTCAAATGTGATTTTTATATTTTTTATACATTTTGCATGAAAAGGGTCTAAAATATTTTTTTTACGTTCAGCACTAGAAGGACTGATGTAGAATACAATATACAAGGGTTTTCAAATGTGATTAAAAAAAATGTTTTCAATTCACATTTTCTATCATCTTGTTTTAGGCAAAATCCACAATGCAACTAGTTCGGCATATGAAGGGATAATTTTTTTTAAATAACAAACGTGAATTTTTTTTTATACATTTTGCATGAAAAGGGTCTAAAATATTTTTTTAATGTTCAGCACTAGAAGGACATATGTAGAATATAACATACAAGGGTTTTCAAATGTGATTAAAAAAAAAAAAATTCTATGTATATTTTCTAAAATCATGTTTTAGGCAAAATCCACAATGCAACTAGTTCAGCATATGAAGGGATACCATTTTTTTTATAACAAACGTGAAAAATATTTTTTATACATTTTGCATGAAAAGGGTCTAAAATATTTTTGTAACGTTCAGCACTAGAAGGACAGACGTAGAATACAATTTAGAAGGGTTTTCAAATGTGATTTTTTAAAAGTTTTTTTCAATGAATATTGTCTAAAATCATATTTTAGGCAAAATCCACAACAAAACTAGTTCGGCATATGAAGGGATACAAAGTTTTTTTATAAAAAAAGTGAAAAATATATTTTTTAAATTTGTAATGAAAAGGGTCTAAAATATTTTTTTACGTTCAGCACTAGAAGGACATATGTAGAATATAACATACAAGGGTTTTCAAATGTGATTCAAAAATTTTTTATTCTATTAATATTTTCTAAAATCAAGTTTTAGGCAAAATCCACAATGTAACTAGTTCGGCATATGAAAGGATACAATTTTTTTAATAACAAACGTGAAAAATATTTTTATACATTTTGCATGAAAAGGGTCTAAAATATGTTTTTTACGTTCAGCACTAGAAGAACATATGTAGAATCCAACATACAAAGGGTTTTCAAATGTGATTTTTATATTTTTTAACATTTTGCATGAAAAGGGTCTAAAATATTTCTACGTTCAGCACTAGAAGGACTGATGTAGAATACAATATACAAGGGTTTTCAAATGTGATAAAAAAAAATGTTTTCAATTCACATTTTCTAAAATCTTGTTTTAGGCAAAATCCACAATGCAACTAGTTCGGCATATGAGAGGAGACACTGTTTGAGTGTAACAAACGTGAAACATTTCTTTTAGCCTTTTCGCATGAAAACAGGGTCCAAAATCATGGGTTTTCGTTCAGCAGTGGAAGTAGGAGGCGCGCTCTACAATAGGCAAGGGTTTTCAAGTCTGCAAGTACGTTTTTAGCTGAGTTCCATGAACATTGTCCAAAATCATGTTTTAACCATAATCCACAATGCGACCAGTTCAGCATATGAGAGGAGACACTGTTTGAGTGTAACAAACGTGAAACATTTCTTTTAGCCTTTTCGCATGAAAACAGGGTCCAAAATCATGGGTTTTCGTTCAGCACTGGAAGGACAGGCGCCTACAATAGGCAAGGGTTTTCAAGTCTGCAAGTATTAAGCTGAGTCCATGAACATTGTCCAAAATCATGTTTTAGGCCAAATCCACAATGCGACCAATTCAGCATATGACAGGAGACACTGTTTGAGTGTAACAAACGTGAAACATTTCTTTTAGCCATTTCGCATGAAAGCAGGGTCCAAAATCATGGGGTTTCGTTCAGCACTGGAAGTACAGGCGCGCTCTACAATAGGCAAGGGTTTCAAGTCTGCAAGTACGTTTTTAAGCTGAGTTCCATGAACATTGTCCAAAATCATGTTTTAGGCCGAAAATCCACAATGCGACCAGTTCAGCATATGACAGGAGACACTGTTTGAGTGTAACAAATGTGAAACATTTCTTTTAGCCATTTCGCATGAAAGCAGGGTCCAAAATCATGGGTTTTCGTTCAGCACTGGAAGTACAGGCGCGCTCTACAATAGGCAAGGGTTTACAAGTCTGCAAGTACGTTTTAAGCTGTTTTCCATTAACATTGTCCAAAATCATGTTTTAGGCCAAATCCTAAATGTGACCAGTTCAGCATATGACAGGAGACACTGTTTGAGTGTAACAAACGTGAAACAATTCTTTTAGCCATTTCGCATGAAAACAGGGTCCAAAATCATGGGTTTTCGTTCAGCACTGGAAGTACAGGCGCGCTCTACAATAGGCAAGGGTTTTCAAGTCTGCAAGTACGTTTTAAGCTGAGTTCCATGAACATTGTCCAAAATCATGTTTTAAATCAAATCCACACTGCGACCAGTTCAGCATATGACAGGAGACACTGTTTGAGTGTAACAAATGTGAAACATTTCTTTTAGCCATTTCGCATGAAAGCAGGGTCCAAAATCATGGGTTTTCGTTCAGCACTGGAAGTACAGGCGCGCTCTACAATAGGCAAGGGTTTACAAGTCTGCAAGTACGTTTTAAGCTGTTTTCCATGAACATTGTCCAAAATCATGTTTTAGGCCAAATCCTAAATATGACCAGTTCAGCATATGACAGGAGACACTGTTTGAGTGTAACAAACGTGAAACAATTCTTTTAGCCATTTCGCATGAAAACAGGGTCCAAAATCATGGGTTTTCGTTCAGCACTGGAAGTACAGGCGCGCTCTACAATAGGCAAGGGTTTTCAAGTCTGCAAGTACGTTTTAAGCTGAGTTCCATGAACATTGTCCAAAATCATGTTTTAGGCCAAATCCACACTGCGACCAGTTCAGCATATGACAGGAGACACTGTTTGAGTGTAACAAATGTGAAACATTTCTTTTAGCCATTTCGCATGAAAGCAGGGTCCAAAATCATGGGTTTTCGTTCAGCACTGGAAGTACAGGCGCGCTCTACAATAGGCAAGGGTTTACAAGTCTGCAAGTACGTTTTAAGCTGTTTTCCATGAACATTGTCCAAAATCATGTTTTAGGCCAAATCCACAATGCGACCAGTTCAGCATATGACAGGAGACACTGTTTGAGTGTAACAAACGTGAAACATTTCTTTTAGCCTTTTCGCATGAAAACAGGGTCCAAAATCATGGGTTTTCGTTCAGCAGTGGAAGTAGGAGGCGCGCTCTACAATAGGCAAGGGTTTTCAAGTCTGCAAGTACGTTGTTTAAGCTGAGTTCCATGAACATTGTCCAAAATCATGTTTTAACCAAAATCCACAATGCGACCAGTTCAGCATATGAGAGGAGACACTGTTTGAGTGTAACAAACGTGAAACATTTCTTTTAGCCTTTTCGCATGAAAACAGGGTCCAAAATCATGGGTTTTCGTTCAGCACTGGAAGTAGGAGGCGCGCTCTACAATAGGCAAGGGTTTTCAAGTCTGCAAGTACGTTTTTTAGCTGAGTTCCATGAACATTGTCCAAAATCATGTTTTAACCATAATCCACAATGCGACCAGTTCAGCATATGAGAGGAGACACTGTTTGAGTGTAACAAACGTGAAACATTTCTTTTAGCCTTTTCGCATGAAAACAGGGTCCAAAATCATGGGTTTTCGTTCAGCACTGGAAGGACAGGCGCGCTCTACAATATGCAAGGGTTTTCAAGTCTGCAAGTACGTTTTAAGCTGAGTACCATGAACATTGTCCAAAATCATGTTTTAGGCCAAATCCTAAATGTGACCAGTTCAGCATATGACAGGAGACACTGTTTGAGTGTAACAAACGTGAAACAATTCTTTTAGCCATTTCGCATGAAAACAGGGTCCAAAATCATGGGTTTTCGTTCAGCACTGGAAGTACAGGCGCGCTCTACAATAGGCAAGGGTTTTCAAGTCTGCAAGTACGTTTTAAGCTGAGTTCCATGAACATTGTCCAAAATCATGTTTTAGGCCAAATCCACACTGCGACCAGTTCAGCATATGACAGGAGACACTGTTTGAGTGTAACAAACGTGAAACATTTCTTTTAGCCATTTCGCATGAAAGCAGGGTCCAAAATCATGGGTTTTCGTTCAGCACTGGAAGTACAGGCGCGCTCTACAATAGGCAAGGGTTTACAAGTCTGCAAGTACGTTTAAGCTGTTTTCCATGAACATTGTCCAAAATCATGTTTTAGGCCAAATCCAAAATGCGACCAGTTCAGCATATGACAGGAGACACTGTTTGAGTGTAACAAACGTGAATCAATTCTTTTAGCCATTTCGCATGAAAACAGGGTCCAAAATCATGGGTTTTCGTTCAGCACTGGAAGTACAGGCGCGCTCTACAATAGGCAAGGGTTTTCAAGTCTGCAAGTACGTTTTAAGCTGAGTTCCATGAACATTGTCCAAAATCATGTTTTAACCCAAATCCACAATGCGACCAGTTCAGCATATGACAGGAGACACTGTTTGAGTGTAACAAACGTGAAACATTTCTTTTAGCCATTTCGCATGAAAGCAGGGTCCAAAATCATGGCTTTTCGTTCAGCACTGGAAGTACAGGCGCGCTCTACAATAGGCAAGGGTTTACAAGTCTGCAAGTACGTTTTAAGCTGATTTCCATGAACATTGTCCAAAATCATGTTTTAGGCCAAATCCTAAATGCGACCAGTTCAGCATATGACAGGAGACACTGTTTGAGTGTAACAAACGTGAAACAATTCTTTTAGCCATTTCGCATGAAAACAGGGTCCAAAATCATGGGTTTTCGTTCAGCACTGGAAGTACAGGCGCGCTCTACAATAGGCAAGGGTTTTCAAGTCTGCAAGTACGTTTTAAGCTGAGTTCCATGAACATTGTCCAAAATCATGTTTTAGGCCAAATCCACACTGCGACCAGTTCAGCATATGACAGGAGACACTTTTTGAGTGTAACAAATGTGAAACATTTCTTTTAGCCATTTCGCATGAAAGCAGGGTCCAAAATCATGGTTTTCGTTCAGCACTGGAAGTACAGGCGCGCTCTACAATAGGCAAGGGTTTACAAGTCTGCAAGTACGTTTTAAGCTGTTTTCCATGAACATTGTCCAAAATCATGTTTTAGGCCAAATCCACAATGCGACCAGTTCAGCATATGACAGGAGACACTGTTTGAGTGTAACAAACGTGAAACATTTCTTTTAGCCTTTTCGCATGAAAACAGGGTCCAAAATCATGGGTTTTCGTTCAGCAGTGGAAGTAGGAGGCGCGCTCTACAATAGGCAAGGGTTTTCAAGTCTGCAAGTACGTTTTAAGCTGAGTTCCATGAACATTGTCCAAAATCATGTTTTAACCAAAATCCACAATGCGACCAGTTCAGCATATGAGAGGAGACACTGTTTGAGTGTAACAAACGTGAAACATTTCTTTTAGCCTTTTCGCATGAAAACAGGGTCCAAAATCATGGGTTTTCGTTCAGCAGTGGAAGTAGGAGGCGCGCTCTACAATAGGCAAGGGTTTTCAAGTCTGCAAGTACGTTTTAAGCTGAGTTCCATGAACATTGTCCAAAATCATGTTTTAACCATAATCCACAATGCGACCAGTTCAGCATATGAGAGGAGACACTGTTTGAGTGTAACAAACGTGAAACATTTCTTTTAGCCTTTTCGCATGAAAACAGGGTCCAAAATCATGGGTTTTCGTTCAGCACTGGAAGGACAGGCGCGCTCTACAATAGGCAAGGGTTTTCAAGTCTGCAAGTACGTTTTAAGCTGAGTTCCATGAACATTGTCCAAAATCATGTTTTAGGCCAAATCCACACTGCGACCAGTTCAGCATATGACAGGAGACACTTTTTGAGTGTAACAAATGTGAAACATTTCTTTTAGCCATTTCGCATGAAAACAGGGTCCAAAATCATGGGTTTTCGTTCAGCACTGGAAGGACAGGCGCGCTCTACAATATGCAAGGGTTTTCAAGTCTGCAAGTACGTTTTAAGCTGAGTTCCATGAACATTGTCCAAAATCATGTTTTAGGCCAAATCCTAAATGTGACCAGTTCAGCATATGACAGGAGACACTGTTTGAGTGTAACAAACGTGAAACAATTCTTTTAGCCATTTCGCATGAAAACAGGGTCCAAAATCATGGGTTTTCGTTCAGCACTGGAAGTACAGGCGCGCTCTACAATAGGCAAGGGTTTTCAAGTCTGCAAGTACGTTTTAAGCTGAGTTCCATGAACATTGTCCAAAATCATGTTTTAGGCCAAATCCACACTGCGACCAGTTCAGCATATGACAGGAGACACTGTTTGAGTGTAACAAACGTGAAACATTTCTTTTAGCCATTTCGCATGAAAGCAGGGTCCAAAATCATGGGTTTTCGTTCAGCACTGGAAGTACAGGCGCGCTCTACAATAGGCAAGGGTTTTCAAGTCTGCAAGTACGTTTTAAGCTGTTTTCCATGAACATTGTCCAAAATCATGTTTTAGGCCAAATCCTAAATGTGACCAGTTCAGCATATGACAGGAGACACTGTTTGAGTGTAACAAACGTGAAACAATTCTTTTAGCCATTTCGCATGAAAACAGGGTCCAAAATCATGGGTTTTCGTTCAGCACTGGAAGTACAGGCGCGCTCTACAATAGGCAAGGGTTTTCAAGTCTGCAAGTACGTTTTAAGCTGAGTTCCATGAACATTGTCCAAAATCATGTTTTAGGCCAAATCCACACTGCGACCAGTTCAGCATATGACAGGAGACACTGTTTGAGTGTAACAAACGTGAAACATTTCTTTTAGCCATTTCGCATGAAAGCAGGGTCCAAAATCATGGGTTTTCGTTCAGCACTGGAAGTACAGGCGCGCTCTACAATAGGCAAGGGTTTTCAAGTCTGCAAGTACGTTTTAAGCTGAGTTCCATGAACATTGTCCAAAATCATGTTTTAGGCCAAATCCACAATAAGACCAGTTCAGCATATGACAGGAGACACTGTTTGAGTGTAACAAACGTGAAACAATTCTTTTAGCCATTTCGCATGAAAACAGGGTCCAAAATCATGGGTTTTCGTTCAGCACTGGAAGTACAGGCGCGCTCTACAATAGGCAAGGGTTTTCAAGTCTGCAAGTACGTTTTAAGCTGAGTTCCATGAACATTGTCCAAAATCATGTTTTAGGCCAAATCCACACTGCGACCAGTTCAGCATATGACAGGAGACACTGTTTGAGTGTAACAAACGTGAAACATTTCTTTTAGCCATTTCTCATGAAAGCAGGGTCCAAAATCATGGGTTTTCGTTCAGCACTGGAAGTACAGGCGCGCTCTACAATAGGCAAGGGTTTCAAGTCTGCAAGTACGTTTTAAGCTGTTTTCCATGAACATTGTCCAAAATCATGTTTTAGGCCAAATCCACAATGCGACCAGTTCAGCATATGACAGGAGACACTGTTTGAGTGTAACAAACGTGAAACATTTCTTTTAGCCTTTTCGCATGAAAACAGGGTCCAAAATCATGGGTTTTCGTTCAGCAGTGGAAGTAGGAGGCGCGCTCTACAATAGGCAAGGGTTTTCAAGTCTGCAAGTACGTTTTAAGCTGAGTTCCATGAACATTGTCCAAAATCATGTTTTAGGCCAAATCCACATTGCGACCAGATCAGCATATGACAGGAGACACTGTTTGAGTGTAACAAACGTGAAACAATTCTTTTAGCCTTTTCGCATGAAAACAGGGTCCAAAATCATGGGTTTTCGTTCAGCAGTGGAAGTAGGAGGCGCGCTCTACAATAGGCAAGGGTTTTCAAGTCTGCAAGTACGTTTTAAGCTGAGTTCCATGAACATTGTCCAAAATCATGTTTTATCCAAAATCCACAATGCGACCAGTTCGTTATGATTTAACTGGATAGAACCCAAATGCAGACAAGTACACCAAGCCAGAGAAGTTTTAACAGGTTTATTACAATGTTCAATAGTCCAGGTTTCCAAATAAATGGGGAAGAGCAAGTCCAGGTTACAGGGAGGGTACAGATCCAGGTCAGGGCAGGTGTGGTACCGTAATGTCCTAGTGTCCGTGGTGAGTCCAAAGGAGAGGCCCGATAGTGGAGAGCAGGATGGTGGTGGCAGGAGTGAAGCGGAGGCAGGAGTCAGGTTCCAAATATCTGTGGCACAGGAGAAAAAGTAAATTAAACAGTCAAAAAACACAAGAGCGAAAACAGCCAGGTTGAGTCGGCAGCGAGACTAACATGGTCGTCTTGACTATGATCTGACGATGAGTGGAAAGTTTGACCGGGTCTTAAAGGCTGAGGTGATTATGGTGAATGAGCTGCAGCTGGAACCCTGACTCCCGCACACCAGACTTCACTCCTGCAATCAAGGACAGACAGAGGGGAGGGAGAGAGCAGAGAGAGCTACCTATCAGCAGTAGGCCTAGCACTCTCTACGGACGCCACCCAACCTGGCGCGACAGGGGTTTATCAGGATGTAACCTATGAAACTCACGAAACCAGAGCAGGATCCACAATGAAGCTCCTGGGCACCCAGGAACGTTCCTCAGGACCATAACCCTCCCAATCCACCAGGTACTGGAAACCACGACCTCGGCGGCCGAACATCCAGAAGTCGCGGACAGTGTAGACCGGACCCCCACCCACGATCTTGGGCGGAGGACGGGGACGAGAGGGCCGGGCACAAAGGGCTAACCGACACAGGCTTAATCTGGGAAACATGAAAGGTGGAATGAACCCGTAGGGAGGCAGGAAGCTGTAGCTTAACCGCGCAGGGGTTAACAATAGACAGTATCTTGAACGGTCCTATAAAACGAGGCGCCATCTTCTTAGACTCCACCTTCAATGGAAGGTCCCGTGACTTCAGCCATACCACTTGACCAGGAGAGTAACCGGGAGCCTGGGACCGGTGACGGTTGGCTTGCCTCTGCATGTACGCCCGAAGCTCGGGACAGAGCTCCCTGGCCTTCCTCCAGACCTTGCAGCAGCGGCGCATGTGGACTGCACCGAGGAGACCGCGAGTTCCCTCTCTTGGGAAGGGAACAGGGGAGGTTGATAACCCAGAGCACACAGAAAAGGAGACAAACCAGAGGAAGCGTTAGTCAAGTGTTATGAGCATATTCCACCCAGGGGGAGCATGGAGCTCCATGACCCAGGGTTGAGACCCAGTGACACAGCGAAGTGCGGTCTCCATCTCCTGGTTCGCTCTCTCGGCTTGCCCGTTGGTCTGGGGGTGATATCCAGAGGACAGGCTGGATGTAATGCCCAAAGCTTTACAGAAAGCTTTCCACACCTGGGAGACAAACTGGGGACCCCTGTCAGAGACAATATCCGTGGGTAGACCATGAGAGCGGAACACATGTTCAACCAAAATATCAGCCGTCTCTCTGGCAGTGGGCAGTTTAGGTAGGGCCAAAAAATGAGCGAACTTAGAAAAACGATCAATCACCGTAAGAACGACAGTCTTACCAGATGAGGGGGGGAAGTCCAGTGACAAAATCCATAGCGATATGCGACCAGGGCCGGCTGGGTATAGGTAGAGGTCGTAGATGACCAGCGCTGGCCCGCTGGCCTGGGTGGAGTTTTTACTTCGTGCACATACCGTACAAGCAGCAATGAAGGCTCGAGTGTCCGCCTCCATCGTGGCCCACCAGAACTTCCGTCGCACAAAGTCAAGGGTCCGCGAAACTCCAGGGTGACAGGTAAGGGGAGACGAGTGAGCCCACTGAAGTACCTGGGCAGCGAGCAGACTCAGGGACAAACATCCGGTTAGGAGGACCCCTCCCAGGGTCAGCTTGATGATGTTGAGCCTGTCTAACAATCCCCTCGATGTCACATGTGATGACTGCAATACTGCAGGTAGGAGGCAAAATGGGTTCAGGGTTACTACCAGTATCAACAGCCGAATGAACACGAGACAGGGCGTCGGGCGCAGGTTTACGCGTGACCCAGGACGGTAAGACAGAGAAAATTGAATCTCCCAAAAATTGTGCCCACCTGGCTTGACGGGGGTTGAGCTGCTTCGCTGACTGGAGGTAAGCCAGATTCTTATGATCCGTCCAAACGATGAAGGGTTGTTCCGCCCCCTCCAACCAATGTCGCCACTCCTCGAGAGCCAGCTTAACGGCGAGCAGTTCACGATTTCCAACATCATAATTCCTCTCTGCCTGAGAAAGTTTCCTTGAGAGAAAAGCACAGGGATGCAGTTTGTTATCTTCAGGAGAACGTTGTGACAACACTGCACCTACCCCAGTGTCGGATGCATCCACCTCCACGACAAACTGGCGGTCGGGGTCCGGCTGCATCAGAATGGGAGCCGAGGCGAAGCGATGTTTCAGTTCTTCGAACGCTGATTCGGCCCCCTTCATTCCAAGCGAACGGTCGTGAGATGGAGGTGAGAGCGGTGAGTGGCGCCGCAATGCGGCTGTAGTCCTTGATGAACCTCCTATAGAAGTTCGCAAACCCCAGGAATCGTTGAAGTTGTTTTGCGGGTAGAGGAGCTGGCCAGTCCGTGACAGCAGAGATCTTAGCTGGGTCCATCCGCAGCTCCCCTGAGCTATGATGTAACCCAAAAAGAGGTCTCAGACACATGAAATTCACATTTCTCCATCTTCACAAACAGTTTGTTCTCCAACAACCTTTGCAACACCTGGCGCACAGGCAGTTCATGTTCCTGGGAGGACTCTGAGAAAATCAAGATATCATCCAGATAGACAAAAACAAACCGATTCAACATGTCCCGAAGGACATCATTGACTAGTGCCTGAAAAAAGCAGGGGCATTAGACAACCCAAAAAGCATAACCCGATACTCAAAATGTCCCAAGGGTGTGTTGAAGGCAGTCTTCCATTCATCACCCTTACGATACGCACCAGGTGATACGCGTTTCGTAGAATCCAGTTTCGTAAAGATGGTAGCACCATGAAGGAGGGGAAAAGCAGAATTAATCAAAGGCAGAGAATACTTGTTCTTAATGGTGATGTTGTTAAGTCCACGGTAATCAATACAGGGTCTGAGGGCCTTATCCTTCTTAGCAACAAAAAGGAATCCCGCTCCTACAGGTGACGAGGAAGGAGGCGCATAATACCTGCCACCAAGGAGTCCGAATGTAGTTCTCCATAGCCTCCGTCTCCGGCCGGGGAGATTGTACAGGCGACTGCTGGGGAGCGGGGCTCCTGGCTGGAGGTCAATGCGCAGCCGTAAGGGCCGTGAGGAGGAAGAGAAGTAGCTCTGTGTTTGCAGAAAACGGATGCCAGGTCATGATACACGTCAGGAACAGCAGAAAGATCCATGGACTCCAGTGTGAGGTTGAGGCACAGTACTGCAGGAGTCTGAGCAGAACACAAACAATTCACATGACAAAATGTGCTCCATGAAACAATGCTACCTGTCACCCAATCAATGTGTGGATTGTGTTTTATGAGCCAGGGGATACCAAGGACCAGGGGAGTCTGTGGGCAGTCGATAATATGGAATTGAATGTTCTCCTGATGATTTCCCGACACTCTAAGACAAACAGGAACAGTCTGATGGGTAATGCGGGTCAACAATTGTCCATTTAGACCCTTAGCCTGCAGCGGACAGTCCATAGGAACAGTCTCCAAATCCATTTGTTGAGCCCACTCTCTATCCAAAAAGCTTTCGGCACCAGAGTCAATCAGCGCACTAACAAGAAATTCTGGGACTGCCACTGGAGGGATGCCTGGAGCAGAATGCGGGGAGAAAGAGGAAGAATCCGCTGCTCGGCTCACCAAAACTTCTCCCATTAATGATGAGCCGCGCTTTTCCCGGGACTGAAGCAGGAAGGAAGCGAAATGACCAGCTTCTCCTAACAGGCAGACCCGAGCCTGAATACGACGTGCACGCTCCTCTGAGGACAACCGTGCACGACCCACCTCCATGGCTTCGGGTTCAGTGCTCTTCGTGATCGACTCTCGGGGAGACACGGCTCTCTCCGTAGGGACGATGCAGGGAGGAGTTTGTTGATGACAGACAGGTTGCTTGGAACTAACACTCCTCTCCGGCGGCGCTCCCGAATCCGATTATCCAACCTGATAGTGAGTGAAATAAGATTATCCAGCGTAGGCGATTCATCATATGACACCAATTCATCTTTTAAAGTCTCAGACAAAGCATTGATGAACACTCCTTGTAATGCCTCGTCATTCCAACCACTCACTGCTGCTAAAGTCCGAAACTCCACTGCCATCTCCGCACACGACGAGCCCCCTGCCGAAGAGAAGAACAGCCGTTTGCCAGCCTCCTTGCCTCGTACGGGGTGGTCAAAAACCTTCCTCATCTCCGTGGTGAAGGCCACGTAAGCGTTGCAAATGTCCGACTGACTCTCCCAGACCGCGGATCCCCAGGCACGAGCGGAACCGCTCAGTAGAGTTGATAAGGTAGGCAACACGGGCTCTTTCTGAGGCGTAGGTGAGGGGCTGTTGTTCAAACACTTACCGAGCATTGAGTCAAAAAATCGCCACAGGTTCCCATGTTCCCGTCATAGCGCTCTGGAGCAGGAACAAAAGGCTCTCTGATCTGGGCTGAAGGGGTAGTAGGGGCAGACACTTGATTGGAGAGTAATTGAACCTGATTAAGCAGCACCTGACTGTCCTCAGCAATCGTCTTAAACAGGGTATCATGTTGGCCAAGTAGAATGCCCTGATTGGCTATGGCAGTCCAAATTTGAGTGCACTCTGGGGTGGTATCCGAGCTACTGTCTGCTGGGTTCATGTTGGTCAGATCATACTGTTATGATTTAACTGGATAGAACCCAAATGCAGACAAGTACACCAAGCCAGAGAAGTTTTAACAGGTTTTATTATAGTTCAATGAGTCCAGGTTTCCAATAATTGGGAAAGAGCAAGTCCAGGTTACAGGGAGGGTACAGATCCAGATCAGGGCAGGTGTGGTACCGTAATGTTCCTAGTGTCCGTGGTGAGTCCAAAGAGAGGCCCGATAGTGAGAGCAGGATGGTGGTGGCAGGAGTGAAGCGGAGGCAGGAGTCAGGTTCCAAAATCTGTGGCACAGGAGAAAAAGTAAATAAACAGCCAAAAAACACAAGAGCAAAAACAGACAGGTTGAGTTCGGCAGAGACAACATGGTCGTCTTGACTATGATCTGACGATGAGTGGAAAGTTTGACCGGGCCTTAAAGGCTGAGGTGATTATGGTGAATGAGCTGCAGCTGGAACCCTGACTCCCGCACACCAGACTTCACTCCTGCAATCAAGGACAGACAGAGGGGAGGGAGAGAGCAGAGAGAGAGCTACCTAGCAGCAGTAGGCCTAACAAGATCAGCATATGAGAGGAGACACTGTTTGAGTGTAACAAACGTGAAACATTTCTTTTAGCCTTTTCGCATGAAAACAGGGTCCAAAATCATGGGTTTTCGTTCAGCACTGGAAGTAGGAGGCGCGCTCTACAATAGGCAAGGGTTTTCAAGTCTGCAAGTACGTTTTAAGCTGAGTTCCATGAACATTGTCCAAAATCATGTTTTAGCCAAAATCCACAATGCGACCAGTTCAGCATATGAGAGGAGACACTGTTTGAGTGTAACAAACGTGAAACAATTCTTTTAGCCTTTTCGCATGAAAACAGGGTCCAAAATCATGGGTTTTCGTTCAGCAGTGGAAGTAGGAGGCGCGCTCTACAATAGGCAAGGGTTTTCAAGTCTGCAAGTACGTTTTAAGCTGAGTTCCATGAACATTGTCCAAAATCATGTTTTATCCAAAATCCACAATGCGACCAGTTCAGCATATGAGAGGAGACACTGTTTGAGTGTAACAAACGTGAAACATTTCTTTTAGCCTTTTCGCATGAAAACAGGGTCCAAAATCATGGGTTTTCGTTCAGCAGTGGAAGTAGGAGGCGCGCTCTACAATAGGCAAGGGTTTTCAAGTCTGCAAGTACGTTTTAAGCTGAGTTCCATGAACATTGTCCAAAATCATGTTTTAGGCCAAATCCACATTGCGACCAGATCAGCATATGACAGGAGACACTGTTTGAGTGTAACAAACGTGAAACAATTCTTTTAGCCTTTTCGCATGAAAACAGGGTCCAAAATCATGGGTTTTCGTTCAGCAGTGGAAGTAGGAGGCGCGCTCTACAATAGGCAAGGGTTTTCAAGTCTGCAAGTACGTTTTAAGCTGAGTTCCATGAACATTGTCCAAAATCATGTTTTAACCAAAATCCACAATGCGACCAGTTCAGCATATGAGAGGAGACACTGTTTGAGTGTAACAAACGTGAAACATTTCTTTTAGCCTTTTTGCATGAAAACAGGGTCCAAAATCATGGGTTTTCGTTCAGCAGTGGAAGTAGGAGGCGCGCTCTACAATAGGCAAGGGTTTTCAAGTCTGCAAGTACGTTTTAAGCTGAGTTCCATGAACATTGTCCAAAATCATGTTTTAGCCAAAATCCACAATGCGACCAGTTCAGCATATGAGAGGAGACACTGTTTGAGTGTAACAAACGTGAAACAATTCTTTTAGCCTTTTCGCATGAAAACAGGGTCCAAAATCATGGGTTTTCGTTCAGCAGTGGAAGTAGGAGGCGCGCTCTACAATAGGCAAGGGTTTTCAAGTCTGCAAGTACGTTTTAAGCTGAGTTCCATGAACATTGTCCAAAATCATGTTTTAACCAAAATCCACAATGCGACCAGTTCAGCATATGAGAGGAGACACTGTTTGAGTGTAACAAACGTGAAACATTTCTTTTAGCCTTTTCGCATGAAAACAGGGTCCAAAATCATGGGTTTTCGTTCAGCAGTGGAAGTAGGAGCGCGCTCTACAATAGGCAAGGGTTTTCAAGTCTGCAAGTACGTTTTAAGCTGAGTTCCATGAACATTGTCCAAAATCATGTTTTAACCAAAATCCACAATGCGACCAGTTCAGCATATGAGAGGAGACACTGTTTGAGTGTAACAAACGTGAAACATTTCTTTTAGCCTTTTCGCATGAAAACAGGGTCCAAAATCATGGGTTTTCGTTCAGCAGTGGAAGTAGGAGGCGCGCTCTACAATAGGCAAGGGTTTTCAAGTCTGCAAATGCGTTTTAAGCTGAGTTCCATGAACATTGTCCAAAATCATGTTTTAGGGCCCAAATCCACATTGCGACCAGTTCAGCATATGACAGGAGACACTGTTTGAGTGTAACAAACGTGAAACAATTCTTTTAGCCTTTTCGCATGAAAACAGGGTCCAAAATCATGGGTTTTCGTTCAGCAGTGGAAGTAGGAGGCGCGCTCTACAATAGGCAAGGGTTTTCAAGTCTGCAAGTACGTTTTAAGCTGAGTTCCATGAACATTGTCCAAAATCATGTTTTAACCAAAATCCACAATGCGACCAGTTCAGCATATGAGAGGAGACACTGTTTGAGTGTAACAAACGTGAAACAATTCTTTTAGCCTTTTCGCATGAAAACAGGGTCCAAAATCATGGGTTTTCGTTCAGCAGTGGAAGTAGGAGGCGCGCTCTACAATAGGCAAGGGTTTTCAAGTCTGCAAGTACGTTTTAAGCTGAGTTCCATGAACATTGTCCAAAATCATGTTTTAACCAAAATCCACAATGCGACCAGTTCAGCATATGAGAGGAGACACTGTTTGAGTGTAACAAACGTGAAACATTTCTTTTAGCCTTTTCGCATGAAAACAGGGTCCAAAATCATGGGTTTTCGTTCAGCAGTGGAAGTAGGAGGCGCGCTCTACAATAGGCAAGGGTTTTCAAGTCTGCAAGTACGTTTTAAGCTGAGTTCCATGAACATTGTCCAAAATCATGTTTTAACCAAAATCCACAATGCGACCAGTTCAGCATATGAGAGGAGACACTGTTTGAGTGTAACAAACGTGAAACATTTCTTTTAGCCTTTTCGCATGAAAACAGGGTCCAAAATCATGGGTTTTCGTTCAGCAGTGGAAGTAGGAGGCGCGCTCTACAATAGGCAAGGGTTTTCAAGTCTGCAAGTACGTTTTAAGCTGAGTTCCATGAACATTGTCCAAAATCATGTTTTAGGCCAAAATCCACAATGCGACCAGTTCAGCATATGAGAGGAGACACTGTTTGAGTGTAACAAACGTGAAACATTTCTTTTAGCCTTTTCGCATGAAAACAGGGTCCAAAATCATGGGTTTTCGTTCAGCAGTGGAAGTAGGAGGCGCGCTCTACAATAGGCAAGGGTTTTCAAGTCTGCAAGTACGTTTTAAGCTGAGTTCCATGAACATTGTCCAAAATCATGTTTTAGCCAAAATCCACAATGCGACCAGTTCAGCATATGAGAGGAGACACTGTTTGAGTGTAACAAACGTGAAACAATTCTTTTAGCCTTTTCGCATGAAAACAGGGTCCAAAATCATGGGTTTTCGTTCAGCAGTGGAAGTAGGAGGCGCGCTCTACAATAGGCAAGGGTTTTCAAGTCTGCAAGTACGTTTTAAGCTGAGTTCCATGAACATTGTCCAAAATCATGTTTTAACCAAAATCCACAATGCGACCAGTTCAGCATATGAGAGGAGACACTGTTTGAGTGTAACAAACGTGAAACATTTCTTTTAGCCTTTTCGCATGAAAACAGGGTCCAAAATCATGGGTTTTCGTTCAGCAGTGGAAGTAGGAGGCGCGCTCTACAATAGGCAAGGGTTTTCAAGTCTGCAAGTACGTTTTAAGCTGAGTTCCATGAACATTGTCCAAAATCATGTTTTAAGCCAAAATCCACAATGCGACCAGTTCAGCATATGAGAGGAGACACTGTTTGAGTGTAACAAACGTGAAACATTTCTTTTAGCCTTTTCGCATGAAAACAGGGTCCAAAATCATGGGTTTTCGTTCAGCAGTGGAAGTAGGAGGCGCGCTCTACAATAGGCAAGGGTTTTCAAGTCTGCAAGTACGTTTTAAGCTGAGTTCCATGAACATTGTCCAAAATCATGTTTTAACCAAAATCCACAATGCGACCAGTTCAGCATATGAGAGGAGACACTGTTTGAGTGTAACAAACGTGAAACATTTCTTTTAGCCTTTTCGCATGAAAACAGGGTCCAAAATCATGGGTTTTCGTTCAGCAGTGGAAGTAGGAGGCGCGCTCTACAATAGGCAAGGGTTTTCAAGTCTGCAAGTACGTTTTAAGCTGAGTTCCATGAACATTGTCCAAAATCATGTTTTAGCCAAAATCCACAATGCGACCAGTTCAGCATATGAGAGGAGACACTGTTTGAGTGTAACAAACGTGAAACATTTCTTTTAGCCTTTTCGCATGAAAACAGGGTCCAAAATCATGGGTTTTCGTTCAGCAGTGGAAGTAGGAGGCGCGCTCTACAATAGGCAAGGGTTTTCAAGTCTGCAAGTACGTTTTAAGCTGAGTTCCATGAACATTGTCCAAAATCATGTTTTAGGCCAAAATCCACAATGCGACCAGTTCAGCATATGAGAGGAGACACTGTTTGAGTGTAACAAACGTGAAACATTTCTTTTAGCCTTTTCGCATGAAAACAGGGTCCAAAATCATGGGTTTTCGTTCAGCAGTGGAAGTAGGAGGGCGCGCTCTACAATAGGCAAGGGTTTTCAAGTCTGCAAGTACGTTTTAAGCTGAGTTCCATGAACATTGTCCAAAATCATGTTTTAGGGCCAAAATCCACAATGCGACCAGTTCAGCATATGAGAGGAGACACTGTTTGAGTGTAACAAACGTGAAACATTTCTTTTAGCCTTTTCGCATGAAAACAGGGTCCAAAATCATGGGTTTTCGTTCAGCAGTGGAAGTAGGAGCGCGCTCTACAATAGGCAAGGGTTTTCAAGTCTGCAAGTACGTTTTAAGCTGAGTTCCATGAACATTGTCCAAAATCATGTTTTAAGCCAAAATCCACAATGCGACCAGTTCAGCATATGAGAGGAGACACTGTTTGAGTGTAACAAACGTGAAACATTTCTTTTAGCCTTTTCGCATGAAAACAGGGTCCAAAATCATGGGTTTTCGTTCAGCAGTGGAAGTAGGAGGCGCGCTCTACAATAGGCAAGGGTTTTCAAGTCTGCAAGTACGTTTTAAGCTGAGTTCCATGAACATTGTCCAAAATCATGTTTTAAGGCCAAAATCCACAATGCGACCAGTTCAGCATATGAGAGGAGACACTGTTTGAGTGTAACAAACGTGAAACATTTCTTTTAGCCTTTTCGCATGAAAACAGGGTCCAAAATCATGGGTTTTCGTTCAGCAGTGGAAGTAGGAGGCGCGCTCTACAATAGGCAAGGGTTTTCAAGTCTGCAAGTACGTTTTAAGCTGAGTTCCATGAACATTGTCCAAAATCATGTTTTAGGCCAAAATCCACAATGCGACCAGTTCAGCATATGAGAGGAGACACTGTTTGAGTGTAACAAACGTGAAACATTTCTTTTAGCCTTTTCGCATGAAAACAGGGTCCAAAATCATGGGTTTTCGTTCAGCAGTGGAAGTAGGAGGCGCGCTCTACAATAGGCAAGGGTTTTCAAGTCTGCAAGTACGTTTTAAGCTGAGTTCCATGAACATTGTCCAAAATCATGTTTTAACCAAAATCCACAATGCGACCAGTTCAGCATATGAGAGGAGACACTGTTTGAGTGTAACAAACGTGAAACATTTCTTTTAGCCTTTTCGCATGAAAACAGGGTCCAAAATCATGGGTTTTCGTTCAGCAGTGGAAGTAGGAGCGCGCTCTACAATAGGCAAGGGTTTTCAAGTCTGCAAGTACGTTTTAAGCTGAGTTCCATGAACATTGTCCAAAATCATGTTTTAGCCCAAAATCCACATTGCGACCAGTTCAGCATATGAGAGGAGACACTGTTTGAGTGTAACAAACGTGAAACATTTCTTTTAGCCTTTTCGCATGAAAACAGGGTCCAAAATCATGGGTTTTCGTTCAGCAGTGGAAGTAGGAGCGCGCTCTACAATAGGCAAGGGTTTTCAAGTCTGCAAGTACGTTTTAAGCTGAGTTCCATGAACATTGTCCAAAATCATGTTTTAGCCAAAATCCACAATGCGACCAGTTCAGCATATGAGAGGAGACACTGTTTGAGTGTAACAAACGTGAAACATTTCTTTTAGCCTTTTCGCATGAAAACAGGGTCCAAAATCATGGGTTTTCGTTCAGCAGTGGAAGTAGGAGGCGCGCTCTACAATAGGCAAGGGGTTTTCAAGTCTGCAAGTACGTTTTAAGCTGAGTTCCATGAACATTGTCCAAAATCATGTTTTAGCCAAAATCCACAATGCGACCAGTTCAGCATATGAGAGGAGACACTGTTTGAGTGTAACAAACGTGAAACATTTCTTTTAGCCTTTTCGCATGAAAACAGGGTCCAAAATCATGGGTTTTCGTTCAGCAGTGGAAGTAGGAGGCGCGCTCTACAATAGGCAAGGGTTTTCAAGTCTGCAAGTACGTTTTAAGCTGAGTTCCATGAACATTGTCCAAAATCATGTTTTAAGCCAAAATCCACAATCGCGACCAGTTCAGCATATGAGAGGAGACACTGTTTGAGTGTAACAAACGTGAAACATTTCTTTTAGCCTTTTCGCATGAAAACAGGGTCCAAAATCATGGGTTTTCGTTCAGCAGTGGAAGTAGGAGGCGCGCTCTACAATAGGCAAGGGTTTTCAAGTCTGCAAGTACGTTTTAAGCTGAGTTCCATGAACATTGTCCAAAATCATGTTTTAGCCAAAATCCACAATGCGACCAGTTCAGCATATGAGAGGAGACACTGTTTGAGTGTAACAAACGTGAAACATTTCTTTTAGCCTTTTCGCATGAAAACAGGGTCCAAAATCATGGGTTTTCGTTCAGCAGTGGAAGTAGGAGGCGCGCTCTACAATAGGCAAGGGTTTTCAAGTCTGCAAGTACGTTTTAAGCTGAGTTCCATGAACATTGTCCAAAATCATGTTTTAGGCCCAAATCCACAATGCGACCAGTTCAGCATATGAGAGGAGACACTGTTTGAGTGTAACAAACGTGAAACATTTCTTTTAGCCTTTTCGCATGAAAACAGGGTCCAAAATCATGGGTTTTCGTTCAGCAGTGGAAGTAGGAGGCGCGCTCTACAATAGGCAAGGGTTTTCAAGTCTGCAAGTACGTTTTAAGCTGAGTTCCATGAACATTGTCCAAAATCATGTTTTAGGCCAAAATCCACAATGCGACCAGTTCAGCATATGAGAGGAGACACTGTTTGAGTGTAACAAACGTGAAACAATTCTTTTAGCCTTTTCGCATGAAAACAGGGTCCAAAATCATGGGTTTTCGTTCAGCAGTGGAAGTAGGAGGCGCGCTCTACAATAGGCAAGGGTTTTCAAGTCTGCAAGTACGTTTTAAGCTGAGTTCCATGAACATTGTCCAAAATCATGTTTTAGCCAAAATCCACAATGCGACCAGTTCAGCATATGAGAGGAGACACTGTTTGAGTGTAACAAACGTGAAACATTTCTTTTAGCCTTTTCGCATGAAAACAGGGTCCAAAATCATGGGTTTTCGTTCAGCAGTGGAAGTAGGAGGCGCGCTCTACAATAGGCAAGGGTTTTCAAGTCTGCAAGTACGTTTTAAGCTGAGTTCCATGAACATTGTCCAAAATCATGTTTTAACCAAAATCCACAATGCGACCAGTTCAGCATATGAGAGGAGACACTGTTTGAGTGTAACAAACGTGAAACATTTCTTTTAGCCTTTTCGCATGAAAACAGGGTCCAAAATCATGGGTTTTCGTTCAGCAGTGGAAGTAGGAGCGCGCTCTACAATAGGCAAGGGTTTTCAAGTCTGCAAGTACGTTTTAAGCTGAGTTCCATGAACATTGTCCAAAATCATGTTTTAGGCCAAAATCCACATTGCGACCAGTTCAGCATATGACAGGAGACACTGTTTGAGTGTAACAAACGTGAAACAATTCTTTTAGCCTTTTCGCATGAAAACAGGGTCCAAAATCATGGGTTTTCGTTCAGCAGTGGAAGTAGGAGGCGCGCTCTACAATAGGCAAGGGTTTTCAAGTCTGCAAGTACGTTTTAAGCTGAGTTCCATGAACATTGTCCAAAATCATGTTTTAGCCCAAAATCCACAATGCGACCAGTTCAGCATATGAGAGGAGACACTGTTTGAGTGTAACAAACGTGAAACATTTCTTTTAGCCTTTTCGCATGAAAACAGGGTCCAAAATCATGGGTTTTCGTTCAGCAGTGGAAGTAGGAGGCGCGCTCTACAATAGGCAAGGGTTTTCAAGTCTGCAAGTACGTTTTAAGCTGAGTTCCATGAACATTGTCCAAAATCATGTTTTAGGCCAAAATCCACAATGCGACCAGTTCAGCATATGAGAGGAGACACTGTTTGAGTGTAACAAACGTGAAACATTTCTTTTAGCCTTTTCGCATGAAAACAGGGTCCAAAATCATGGGTTTTTCGTTCAGCAGTGGAAGTAGGAGGCGCGCTCTACAATAGGCAAGGGTTTTCAAGTCTGCAAGTACGTTTTAAGCTGAGTTCCATGAACATTGTCCAAAATCATGTTTTAACCAAAATCCACAATGCGACCAGTTCAGCATATGAGAGGAGACACTGTTTGAGTGTAACAAACGTGAAACATTTCTTTTAGCCTTTTCGCATGAAAACAGGGTCCAAAATCATGGGTTTTCGTTCAGCAGTGGAAGTAGGAGGCGCGCTCTACAATAGGCAAGGGTTTTCAAGTCTGCAAGTACGTTTTTAAGCTGAGTTCCATGAACATTGTCCAAAATCATGTTTTAGCCCAAATCCACAATGCGACCAGTTCAGCATATGAGAGGAGACACTGTTTGAGTGTAACAAACGTGAAACAATTCTTTTAGCCTTTTCGCATGAAAACAGGGTCCAAAATCATGGGTTTTCGTTCAGCAGTGGAAGTAGGAGGCGCGCTCTACAATAGGCAAGGGTTTTCAAGTCTGCAAGTACGTTTTAAGCTGAGTTCCATGAACATTGTCCAAAATCATGTTTTAGGCCAAAATCCACAATGCGACCAGTTCAGCATATGAGAGGAGACACTGTTTGAGTGTAACAAACGTGAAAACATTTCTTTTAGCCTTTTCGCATGAAAACAGGGTCCAAAATCATGGGTTTTCGTTCAGCAGTGGAAGTAGGAGGCGCGCTCTACAATAGGCAAGGGTTTTCAAGTCTGCAAGTACGTTTTAAGCTGAGTTCCATGAACATTGTCCAAAATCATGTTTTAGCCAAAATCCACAATGCGACCAGTTCAGCATATGAGAGGAGACACTGTTTGAGTGTAACAAACGTGAAACATTTCTTTTAGCCTTTTCGCATGAAAACAGGGTCCAAAATCATGGGTTTTCGTTCAGCAGTGGAAGTAGGAGGCGCGCTCTACAATAGGCAAGGGTTTTCAAGTCTGCAAGTACGTTTTAAGCTGAGTTCCATGAACATTGTCCAAAATCATGTTTTAGGCCAAAATCCACATTGCGACCAGTTCAGCATATGACAGGAGACACTGTTTGAGTGTAACAAACGTGAAACATTTCTTTTAGCCTTTTCGCATGAAAACAGGGTCCAAAATCATGGGTTTTCGTTCAGCAGTGGAAGTAGGAGGCGCGCTCTACAATAGGCAAGGGTTTTCAAGTCTGCAAGTACGTTTTAAGCTGAGTTCCATGAACATTGTCCAAAATCATGTTTTAACCAAAATCCACAATGCGACCAGTTCAGCATATGAGAGGAGACACTGTTTGAGTGTAACAAACGTGAAACATTTCTTTTAGCCTTTTCGCATGAAAACAGGGTCCAAAATCATGGGTTTTCGTTCAGCAGTGGAAGTAGGAGGCGCGCTCTACAATAGGCAAGGGTTTTCAAGTCTGCAAGTCGTTTTAAGCTGAGTTCCATGAACATTGTCCAAAATCATGTTTTAGCCAAAATCCACAATGCGACCAGTTCAGCATATGAGAGGAGACACTGTTTGAGTGTAACAAACGTGAAACATTTCTTTTAGCCTTTTCGCATGAAAACAGGGTCCAAAATCATGGGTTTTCGTTCAGCAGTGGAAGTAGGAGGCGCGCTCTACAATAGGCAAGGGTTTTCAAGTCTGCAAGTACGTTTTAAGCTGAGTTCCATGAACATTGTCCAAAATCATGTTTTAGGCCAAAATCCACAATGCGACCAGTTCAGCATATGAGAGGAGACACTGTTTGAGTGTAACAAACGTGAAACATTTCTTTTAGCCTTTTCGCATGAAAACAGGGTCCAAAATCATGGGTTTTCGTTCAGCAGTGGAAGTAGGAGCGCGCTCTACAATAGGCAAGGTTTTCAAGTCTGCAAGTACGTTTTAAGCTGAGTTCCATGAACATTGTCCAAAATCATGTTTTAGCCAAAATCCACAATGCGACCAGTTCAGCATATGAGAGGAGACACTGTTTGAGTGTAACAAACGTGAAACATTTCTTTTAGCCTTTTCGCATGAAAACAGGGTCCAAAATCATGGGTTTTCGTTCAGCAGTGGAAGTAGGAGCGCGCTCTACAATAGGCAAGGGTTTTCAAGTCTGCAAGTTCGTTTTAAGCTGAGTTCCATGAACATTGTCCAAAATCATGTTTTAGCCAAAATCCACAATGCGACCAGTTCAGCATATGAGAGGAGACACTGTTTGAGTGTAACAAACGTGAAACATTTCTTTTAGCCTTTTCGCATGAAAACAGGGTCCAAAATCATGGGTTTTTCGTTCAGCAGTGGAAGTAGGAGGCGCGCTCTACAATGGGCAAGGGTTTTCAAGTCTGCAAGTACGTTTTAAGCTGAGTTCCATGAACATTGTCCAAAATCATGTTTTAACCAAAATCCACAATGCGACCAGTTCAGCATATGAGAGGAGACACTGTTTGAGTGTAACAAACGTGAAACATTTCTTTTAGCCTTTTCGCATGAAAACAGGGTCCAAAATCATGGGTTTTCGTTCAGCAGTGGAAGTAGGAGGCGCGCTCTACAATAGGCAAGGGTTTTCAAGTCTGCAAGTACGTTTTAAGCTGAGTTCCATGAACATTGTCCAAAATCATGTTTTAGGCCAAAATCCACAATGCGACCAGTTCAGCATATGACAGGAGACACTGTTTGAGTGTAACAAACGTGAAACATTTCTTTTAGCCTTTTCGCATGAAAACAGGGTCCAAAATCATGGGTTTTCGTTCAGCAGTGGAAGTAGGAGGCGCGCTCTACAATAGGCAAGGGTTTTCAAGTCTGCAAGTACGTTTTAAGCTGAGTTCCATGAACATTGTCCAAAATCATGTTTTAGCCCAAATCCACAATGCGACCAGTTCAGCATATGAGAGGAGACACTGTTTGAGTGTAACAAACGTGAAACATTTCTTTTAGCCTTTTCGCATGAAAACAGGGTCCAAAATCATGGGTTTTCGTTCAGCAGTGGAAGTAGGAGGCGCGCTCTACAATAGGCAAGGGTTTTCAAGTCTGCAAGTACGTTTTAAGCTGAGTTCCATGAACATTGTCCAAAATCATGTTTTAAGGCCAAAATCCACAATGCGACCAGTTCAGCATATGAGAGGAGACACTGTTTGAGTGTAACAAACGTGAAACATTTCTTTTAGCCTTTTCGCATGAAAACAGGGTCCAAAATCATGGGTTTTCGTTCAGCAGTGGAAGTAGGAGGCGCGCTCTACAATAGGCAAGGGTTTTCAAGTCTGCAAGTACGTTTTAAGCTGAGTTCCATGAACATTGTCCAAAATCATGTTTTAGCCAAAATCCACATTGCGACCAGTTCAGCATA
Organism: Coregonus clupeaformis; assembly: GCF_020615455.1. Lineage (NCBI taxonomy): Eukaryota > Metazoa > Chordata > Actinopteri > Salmoniformes > Salmonidae > Coregonus > Coregonus clupeaformis. Next base: position 1,982 of record NW_025537089.1, on the reverse strand, counting down.
TGAGAGGAGACACTGTTTGAGTGTAACAAACGTGAAACAATTCTTTTAGCCTTTTCGCATGAAAACAGGGTCCAAAATCATGGGTTTTCGTTCAGCAGTGGAAGTAGGAGGCGCGCTCTACAATAGGCAAGGGTTTTCAAGTCTGCAAGTACGTTTTTAAGCTGAGTTCCATGAACATTGTCCAAAATCATGTTTTAACCAAAATCCACAATGCGACCAGTTCAGCATATGAGAGGAGACACTGTTTGAGTGTAACAAACGTGAAACATTTCTTTTAGCCTTTTCGCATGAAAACAGGGTCCAAAATCATGGGTTTTCGTTCAGCAGTGGAAGTAGGAGGCGCGCTCTACAATAGGCAAGGGTTTTCAAGTCTGCAAGTACGTTTTAAGCTGAGTTCCATGAACATTGTCCAAAATCATGTTTTACCAAAATCCACAATGCGACCAGTTCAGCATATGAGAGGAGACACTGTTTGAGTGTAACAAACGTGAAACATTTCTTTTAGCCTTTTCGCATGAAAACAGGGTCCAAAATCATGGGTTTTCGTTCAGCAGTGGAAGTAGGAGGCGCGCTCTACAATAGGCAAGGGTTTTCAAGTCTGCAAGTACGTTTTAAGCTGAGTTCCATGAACATTGTCCAAAATCATGTTTTAGCCCAAATCCACAATGCGACCAGTTCAGCATATGAGAGGAGACACTGTTTGAGTGTAACAAACGTGAAACATTTCTTTTAGCCTTTTCGCATGAAAACAGGGTCCAAAATCATGGGTTTTCGTTCAGCAGTGGAAGTAGGAGCGCGCTCTACAATAGGCAAGGGTTTTCAAGTCTGCAAGTCCGTTTTAAGCTGAGTTCCATGAACATTGTCCAAAATCATGTTTTTAAGCCAAAATCCACAATGCGACCAGTTCAGCATATGAGAGGAGACACTGTTTGAGTGTAACAAACGTGAAACATTTCTTTTAGCCTTTTCGCATGAAAACAGGGTCCAAAATCATGGGTTTTCGTTCAGCAGTGGAAGTAGGAGCGCGCTCTACAATAGGCAAGGGTTTTCAAGTCTGCAAGTACGTTTTAAGCTGAGTTCCATGAACATTGTCCAAAATCATGTTTTGGCCCAAATCCACATTGCGACCAGTTCAGCATATGACAGGAGACACTGTTTGAGTGTAACAACGTGAAACATTTCTTTTAGCCTTTTCGCATGAAAACAGGGTCCAAAATCATGGGTTTTCGTTCAGCACTGGAAGTAGGAGCGCGCTCTACAATAGGCAAGGGTTTTCAAGTCTGCAAGTACGTTTTAAGCTGGGTTCCATGAACATTGTCCAAAATCATGTTTTAGGCCAAATCCACAATGCGACCAGATCAGCATATGAGAGGAGACACTGTTTGAGTGTAACAAGCGTGAAACATTTCTTTTAGCCTTTTCGCATGAAAACAGGGTCCAAAATCATGGGTTTTCGTTCAGCAGTGGAAGTAGGAGGCGCGCTCTACAATAGGCAAGGGTTTTCAAGTCTGCAAGTGCGTTTTAAGCTGAGTTCCATGAACATTGTCCAAAATCATGTTTTAGGCCCAAATCCACAATGCGACCAGTTCAGCATATGAGAGGAGACACTGTTTGAGTGTAACAAACGTGAAACATTTCTTTTAGCCTTTTCGCATGAAAACAGGGTCCAAAATCATGGTTTTCGTTCAGCAGTGGAAGTAGGAGCGCGCTCTACAATGGGCGAGGGTTTTCAAGTCTGCAAGTACTTTTAAGCTGAGTTCCATGAACATTGTCCAAAATCATGTTTTATGCCAAAATCCACAATGCGACCAGTTCAGCATATGAGAGGAACACTGTTTGAGTGTAACAAACGTAAACATTTCTTTTAGCCTTTTCGCATGAAAACAGGGTCCAAAATCATGGGTTTTCGTTCAGCAGTGGAAGTAGGAGCGCGCTCTACAATAGGCAAGGGTTTTCAAGTCTGCAATACTTTTTAAGCTGAG